>NC_034592.1:89495605-89503141 GCF_900095145.1 Mus pahari | reverse complement strand
CCTCCCTTCCTTCCTTCCTTCCTTCCTTCCTTCCTTCCTTCCTTCCTTCCTTCCTTCCTTTCTGTTTTCAGCTTAGAAGGCATAGAAAACCTTATGAACCTTAGATAATTGCAGCTGGAAAGGCTGCTACTTCGGCTGTGGTCTCCAGAGAACAGATGGCCCAGATGCCAGGCTTATGAGGAGTCAGTGCTTTCCATAGTGTCCCATTGGATTCCATGTGTCTTCATTTCTCATGACATTTAAATAAATGCCATCACCTATTCCCTGGATAGAGTCAGTTCCAACTGCTGGGGAGCTGTTAATGATTTTTTTTTGTTTTGTTTTCATAAATAGCTTAGAGTATCTTTAGATTGCTGATCAGTGACAGTGGCCACTCCTGCCTCACACTTTGCCTCATGACGTCCATGACCCCAAGGACTGGGCAGTGGTCCAAGAATTTTTTTCTCTTATTCACTCAACATCCATTTAGTGATAACTCATGAAGAGTGGCGGAGGAGCTGCCACAGGGGGATTGTTTGACTTCAAGCAAGATTAGTGCTCTGGACTCGGACTAGCTTCTTGATTCAGGAAGTCCTTGAGTTGTTGGGGCAATGGACAATAAATTCACTTAGTTACTGATGTGGGGGTAGGGGTGGACAGGACAATGCATAGCACGACAAATAAAAATCAAATATAACTAACTAGCGAATACTTTCACAAGTAAGTTACACCTTTAATGTTTAAGTCTCTATAGTTTATTATGTCTCTGCACCAGCTGAGGGTCCTAGCCCTTCACTGTGGAATCTGTTTTTACAGTCCCTCTAATCGGGGGGCTTCTCATGCTGGACTCCTAGGGTGGCATCTGGTGGTGGCGTCAGTTGGTGTGGCAGGACTTCTTGAGGGCACCAGAGCAGGCTGAGTTTACAGGCACTCTTTCTTTTGAGGAGAGGGTTCTGCTCTTGAAATTGTGGAGACAGGATATGGGGAGACCAACCATCATCTGTTTTAATGTAGTAGCTCCAGACATGGAGCTACTAGAACAAGTTACCAAGCATTATAAAAGCCAGAGAAAGAGGGCAAGCAGTAGGTGTCTCAAAGCAAATGGCCATCTTTAGTTGTTTCCCCATTGCTCCCTAGGAAACCCTGGAGGACATCGACAAGAATGGGGATGGTTTTGTGGACCAGGATGAGTACATCGGTGAGTTGGGCTGCAGTGGCTGAGCTGTACACACTGACAGGGCAGCATTCTTCTCCACCCACTCCCATCCGTGATCTGATGGCCTCACTGCTGGGAGCTCCCAACAGAGAGGACCCTCCAGCCCTATTTGTTGCATAGGTCCAACTGGTACCAAGTGAGTAATTAAACTTCTGGGGGGGGGGGATTGGAGAAAAATCCAAAGGAGGCAAGCCAGCAGCCCTCCCCAGGGGGCCCAGTGCTGCTGTCTGTCACACTGCCTTTAAGTGGATTGGAGAGCCTGCAGATACACAGGAGGGCTAAAGTGGATGGGGAGGATGTCGGAGTTAGGGTTTTACTGCTGTAGAGAGACACCATGACCAAGGCAACTCTTATAAGGACTACATTTAATTGGGGCTGCCTTACAGGTTTAGAGGTTGGCTCCATTATCATCAAGGCAGGAGCATGGCAGCATCCAGGCAGACATGGTGTAGGAAGAGCTGAGAGTTCTACATCTTCCTCTGAAGACTGCTAGAAGAATACTGGCTTCCAGAAATCAGGTCCTTTGCCTGACAAGTTCATGCATAAAGTTTTTCTCACTATTAGCTGCTGGAAATTCGATTACCACACATAATACCCTTCTCCCTTTCTGCACAGTCCATAAAACGAAATGTTCCCTTTAGTCAAAGCCACTCAGAATTGTGGCCCTGCCAGGCACTATTTCAGTGCAGAGTTCAGGAGGAGCGTCAAGAGGACACACTGTTAACCCAAGTGCCCATGCTTTGTTTGTTATCAGGGAGCCTTTCTCTCCAATTCAATCACCGCTGCCATGGTGACAGGTTTGAGATCTGAACACTCCCCTCCTTCATGAGCCTCTCAAGAGGAAGGCTCACACTGAGGAGGCCACTGTTAGCATCCATATTGTACAAAGCTAGAATCACCTTAATTACTGAAGCAAGACACCTGGCTATGACCTGATTTCTGGGGTGTTCCCACTTTAGGCAAGCTAAGGGAGTTGCTAGTGTGGCACACTGGAAAGGCTCTGGGATTCAGAGCCCCAGCTTTCCCATCTGCTGACTGTGTGACCCTCGGAGAGCCCTGT
This sequence comes from Mus pahari, assembly GCF_900095145.1. Taxonomy (NCBI): domain Eukaryota; kingdom Metazoa; phylum Chordata; class Mammalia; order Rodentia; family Muridae; genus Mus; species Mus pahari. Next base: position 89,500,886 of record NC_034592.1, on the reverse strand, counting down.
GACTCTTTACCCCGGTTTCTAATCTGTAACAGGGTGAACGGCACCCATTCGTGCAGGGTTGGAGGAAGCTCAGACTAGCTCATGTGATAGTCACTTCTCAGAAGACAGTATGCAGGGGTGGCATTTGCTCAGTTGGTAGAGTGCTTGCTGTACACACACAAGGACCTGAGTTCAAATCTCCAGTGCCCACATAAAAAGTCTGGAGTTGTGGCACACACCTGTAATCCCAGGACTCTCGAGGCAGAAACAGCAGGACTCGGGCTTGATGTCCAGTCAGTGAACCCCGGGTGCATTAAAAAAAGACCATGTCTTAAAATACAAGGTGAAGTCAGTAATGGATGAAGAAACCTTTGTTTGACACACCCACACATGAGTACACATGGGAACATGTACTCACATACATACATACACACAATGTGCATATATCAGCCATGAGTTTGTTGTTTGCATGTTGGGTTGGGTCGGGGCAGTGGAAAGTGTTAACTTTGTTTTCAGCTTTATGGTGCCAGGTAGAATAGAGGCCCTCCCATAAGTAGCCCTCTGGTCTTGAGAAATACAGTTTACTGATTGTTATCTCCATTTCACAAGCTTTGGGCTTATACACTGAACTAAAGAACCCAAGTCTCACCTGCTGGCTTCTACCCAAGTCCTCCTGTCAGTGGCCCTCTCCTCAGCTCTGCACCAGTGCCACTTAGCCCTCTCCTTGGGCTGTCACCCTTGCAGAAAACGCAAGGGTCAAGCTTTTGTGGTTTTTCCCTTCCTGGTTGTCTCCTGTGACTGAAAACAGCTTTGCTTTCTAGCGGACATGTTTTCCCACGAGGACAATGGCCCTGAGCCAGACTGGGTTTTATCTGAACGGGAGCAGTTCAACGATTTCCGAGATCTGAATAAGGATGGGAAACTGGACAAGGATGAGATTCGCCACTGGATCCTCCCTCAGGACTACGACCATGCGCAGGCCGAGGCCCGGCATCTGGTGTATGAGTCAGACAAAAACAAGGTAGTTTCCATGTTCAGAGCCATTGATTTAACAGGAAGTAGATTGTTCAGGATAGGGTTTGTCAGCCTTGACGCCGACACCATTGGCTCCTTTGGGCCATTACCTGTTTACTTCTGTACAGTATCCCAGTACCCTGACAGCTGCAGGGAGCAAGGCTCCATCTTTCCTGCATATTCCGTCATGGGCCATAGATGCAAGATTACTGAGCACACCCTCTAGGATTAAAACATCTTTGCTATATAGTCAGGTTATAGGTGTAAGAAATTTAACCAATATGCCCTGAGATAAGCTTGTTTCCCCTTTCATCAAGTCATCAAATATTTATAAAACATTTCTGACCTAGGGATTCCATTCCTTTGGAGGTCAAACACCTCAAGCAAGTTCCTGGAGTTCTGGTTCTGTTTCTCGAATGACTTCCAGCATTTCCATATCCACTGATGAGAATCCAAGCAAACAGGCTGGGAGTGTTTGTGACTCAGTCGTAAAGCACTTGGCTGTCATGCTTCAGGCTTTGGGTTCAGTCCCTAGTACTGTAGTAATAATAATAGTTACAATTCAAATGAGGAAATAAATAAGATTAAGAAAAAATTCCTGCCTCATCTGGCTTTAATGGCCCTAAACTCTGAGCTCTGCAGACCTACTGTACATAGTGAGGCCGTGGGAGGGAGGTGGGGGGTCTTTCTGGGCTGGTTTGAGAACACCCACATTGCTTGTAAAGTCTGTCTCCTGAGTTCCCAGGTCCTCCCTGAGGTGCTCCAGCACAGCTTCCGCAGACAGCTGGATTTCATCCCGGGGTGGAGTTCTGCAGTGCAGTCACAGGAGATGAGAAAAAGAACACTTCTGGACGTTTAGATGTAGAGTTTGAAAGCCCTCAGATCAGTGAAAGGACGTGGACAGGACGCTGACTAGCGGCTCCCCAGCCACCCCTGACAGCTCCTCTGTTTTCCCTCAGGATGAGGTGCTGACCAAGGAGGAGATTCTTGACAACTGGAACATGTTTGTGGGAAGCCAAGCTACCAACTACGGGGAAGACCTTACCAAAAACCACGATGAACTTTGAAAGACACTCGTTCTGGTGTGGCCAGCTGTCACGGGCTTTCTGCAGGTGTAATGGGTGATTGCTATAGTTGTCAAGGGTATAGCAGTTGTGTCCCTAAACAGTGGGATTATACCTCAGATTGGGGTTAAAAATTATTTTTCACTCCGTATTTACTGGGAAATAACCATCATTATTTATTCCAGTAGGATTTCCCCTGAAGCACATGAAACTCTTGGCAAATTGCAGTTCTCCGAGGGGATACATTGCTACAGCATGGTTTTCTAGACACCTCTCCCCCACTTAACTCATTAATGGCGAGGAAATCATGAAAGGGTTCTGTAACTCAAAGTGGGTGGGTGGGACACTGTACAGAGTAACCACTGTGTATTTGAACTATTAAATTTTGGGGGTTTTAGTTGCCACTGTTAAACGGTGGTGAAGGTAAATGCTGAAGGAGTCAATTTGTATTGTCCTAGGTCAGCTAACCTTGGAGCAGGCATGGTATTTCAGATTCTCTATACTTGGAGCTGTATTGTAAATGGTATATAAACTCTTGTGCATTTTCCTGTATGGACCTGTGCACAATAAACCCACATCCTGGGGGTTTTGTTTTGTTTTTAATACTAAGAAGCAATTAAAAAAAAAAAAGATAATGTGAACAAAAAAGGAATTTTAGGGATAGGGAAAAGATGGATGCCAGGCATTTGAAAAACTGCATGACCATGGTCAACACTTTAATATACTTGAGAAATTTTTTTACATGTTAATGAGGTGGGTCTGTTTTTTTGTTTTTTTTTTGTTTTTTTTTTTTAAATAGTGAATAGAAATGCAGTCCCTCCCTGGCTGTGAGGCTAGGGATCTAGATGTAGTGGATGTATTATTTGTTGAGTCCTGAACCTCTGAGCCTGCTTCTAGCACAGCTTATGCCAAGGAAACAGGGTGAGGTAAACATCTCGGCCATCGACCACACTAGCTGGAGGAACAATTCCAGGTGGAATCCCACCCTGTAGATGGGAGGAGAGTGAATAAAGGATGCCTTTGAAGATCTTCCCATGTGTCTTGTGGTGTTTGACTTCCTAGAAAGTGTGGTTTCCTTGTTCCTCTGGAATTAAACGATCAAAAGAGTCCCTGGTCCAAATCAGAATGGGCTCAGTAATTACTGACAAGTTCAGAATACATCTGTAGTTAGTTGCTGGTTTCATCCCTCTGGACGTCACGCCCTTTTCTGCAGTTAGGGAACCCAAAGTCATTTTCACGGTAGTCCTGAGACATTTAAGTCCTGGAAAATCCAGGTCTTAGCATTGCCTGTGGAGCCTGCCTAACAGGATACGGCTCTGCTTCCCTTCTGAGAACCGCCTGCCTCTTCTCTTTCCTCCACCTTTTCCCACCCCTTTACCTTGTCCTCCACCCTCACTGACTTTGTTGCTAAGATGAACTCCCTGGGTGAGATATAAACAATGTCCTAATGAGAAACCAAAGTACAGTGCCACCGAGTTCACTCTGGGGACGTAGAGAGCTTCCTGGGCTTGTGTACAGAGCATGGGTGACAGATAAGAACACGGTGGATCCCAAAGCAGCCATGCAGCAAGTCTTTCCCCAGCGTGGCCTGACTGTGTGGCTTCCTCGAATCCGGAGACCAAGCCCCACGGCCACACTGTACTGCCTGGTTTTGTGTGTCAACTTGCCACAAGCTGGAGTCAGTTGAGGAAATGCCTCTACCGTGGTTTGTGCTTCAGCTCCTGCATCTGGGATCCTGCTGTGTTGGAGATCTTGTCCTGACTTCGTTCAGTAATGAGCAGCAATATGGAAATGTAAGCCAAATAAACCCTTTCTCCCCAACTTGCTCTTTGGTCATGGTGTTTTGTTGAGGCAATTAAAAGTCCTAACTAAGCCATACTTCCAGTTAGGGCAGAATTGCTTACAAATGACTGGGGAAGGCAGCTGGAGACACCCTTCCTTCCAGGAATCCTCACTAACTCCCAAGCAGGCACAGCTGACCTCATGAAGATTTTAACTCTGAAGATACCACCACCAAGGTTCTTCCCAGTCCTGTCCTTTGCACCTGCTGCCCTCTCAGATTCAGGGCGCTGCGACCCCCCCATTTCCCACATCCTCGGGGAATATTGCTGTTCGTTACTGAAGGAAGTCAGGTCAAGATCTCACTAAGTCCTTTCAGACCCCATAATTTAAAAGAGCCCCAACTGGGTCCCCATCATGTTATGCTATGTCTTATGTCTTGGTTTGTATTATGAATTATATGTGTTTCCTGTAGTTCAGACTACCACCACAGGTGTTTTGCTGGGACAGAAACGTTAAAAATCCTCATGGTTCTGGAGGCCAGAGTCTGACGTGACCGTGTCAGCTGGCAAGTAGGGGGTTGACTCAGTTGACAGTGCCAGCACCTGAGTTCATCCCAAGGCCCATGGCTTTCTTTAGTTTGGTTTTGGTTGTTTTTTTGTAAATGCAGCCTGGCATTTGCTCTTCGTCTCAGCGTTAGGAAGATTGCTGGCCTTGCCTGCAGGCAGCCTCTCCTACTTAGTTCCAGGCAAGCCAGAGAACCTTTCTCAAAGTACAGGGTGCACAGCGCCTAAGGAATGGCAGCAGAAGTTGTCCTGTGGCCTCCGTGCTCTCTCGTGCATGCACATGGGCACACATGGAGTGCCTTCTTAGTGTCCTGCCTGGACAGACTCCCATTTCTTCCAGCTTCGGTGACTGGAAGTTCTAGAGCTTGGAGCTCTGTTGTATCACGGTCTCTTGTCTTCAAAAGGACTTCCTCTCTGGCCATCTCTCTCAGTGATAATATCGTTTACAAGGACACTTCCCTTTGGGTCGTCTTGAGAGTCTTCCAAATAAGGTCATGAACATAGGCTGTAAGAGTTGAGAGGTGAGTGAGTGTGCCTCTGGGGAGTAGGGGTACCCTGTTTACCATTTGATATCACAGAGTTTGCACAGCCAGACCCAACCCTCCCTACAGGCCTGTCTCATCTGCTTCTGAGGACCTGGAGCCTGCACACCAGGCGTCATCGGGGCCCAGATTCAAATCTGGGTGCAAAACCCTCAGCGATTTGGTATTGAGTTGGACTGAGCTGAGTCTCCGTGTCTCACGCATTCTGTCTCTGCTCCTCATTGGTATAGGATTTCATGGAAGTGTCTCAACTCCTGTGAGCTGGAGACAGGTTCCTGTTGTCCCACTTCCTAACCTCTCCCCTCCCTTCTCTCTCTTGTTCCCTCCCTCTTTCCTT
>NC_034592.1:89492152-89495503 GCF_900095145.1 Mus pahari | reverse complement strand
TTCCCTTTCCTTTCCTTTCCTTTCCTTTCCTTTCCTTTCCTTTCCTTTCCTTTCCTTTCCTTTCCTTTCCTTTCCTTTCCTTTCCTTTCCTTTCCTTCTGTCTTAGGGCTTCTGTCACTGTGATTAAACACCATAACCAAAAGCAATATGGAGAGAAAAGGGTTGATTTCTTTTTACCCTCTCAGGTCACAGCCAATCGCTGAGGAAGGCAGGACAGGAACTCACAGTAGGAACTGGGAGGCAGGAGCTGATGGTGGAGGAGTGCTGGCTATAGGCTTGCTCCTTACTGCTTGCTCAGCCTGCTCTTACAGTACCCAGGACCATAGCTCATGGATAGTATCCCCCACCCCCACCCCGGGAACTAGGCCTTCTCATCCCCTCCCTTCTCTTTAAAACCACGTCTCACTATGCTTCCTAGAATGACTGAGTTCAATTTGTGATCTGCCTACTTCAGTCTCCCCAAGTGCTATGCATCACTATGACCAATGATTGGTGGCCTTTTGTCCTTTTAAAGGATTGGAAACCCTGACTTTAACAAAATGACAAAGTAACATTGTGTAGCCCTATATAGTCATAACAGTTTTGCAAGTTATTCATTATTTTTCCCTGCAAAAGCAGTCCTGGTATATTAGATTGTATCTAGTAGGACACTGAATGCATTCGAAGCATTTGAAGCATTAAGTTTTTCCTTTCAAGCCAGTGCACATACAAAGACTAATACTCAGAGACTTGAGTGTCTGAGGCTGAGTTTAACACTATTTAAAGAAAGAAAACCTTCGCCAGGGGACATAACTGTTAACATGGTGATTTGTAAAACCCTCGATTTCTAATAAGGTCTGACTGTTTCAAGGAAAACATATTTTGTTTCTAGGTAACATTTCAAGTCTTATTATGAACAAACACTACAAAATTGATTTGTAATGGGCAATACTGTAATGTCACAAGGCATTATTGAATGCTAAACGCGACTGAAAGCATTAATTGCTAGGAGCCATATTCTGTCCAAGCAGAACATGAACACACATTTTGTACCTCGTCTCTTACTGTAGGTTTTCAGATGAATTCGAGTGTAACAAAAGGCACTTAGAAAAGCCACGCTGTCTGAGGAGTTTCTTTACCTGCCCACATTATTGCAGTTGCTCCCTTGTTAGCAAGCTCGGGAGTCGCACCTGTTTAGAAGTACCCAGTAACGAGAACTCCGAGCTGCTCAGCTACCACATCTCGTGAAGTAGTGCATAGCTAGCGATTTCTTTTTAAGGCTCTGGGTTTGTTTAGTCACCTTCGTAATAACATCCTAGCTTCCTCCAAGAACATGCAATTGAGACTTGGCTCTCTCTGCAGTCTTAAAATGAGTTTATAATGCTAGAATTGCCGACTAAAATCCAGTGAGTGGCGCGATGTTCTTGGCTTTGGCTCCTGCTGGTATATCAGCATACTTCAGCTCATGGTATTTATCTAATCTGGAGGCTCTTTCGGAAGGAACTAGCCTAATTCTCCATTCTGGTGAGTTCCAGGGGACAATCCAGGCCAAATGCATCCCATCATCCTTTGTTCCTTATTTACTGTTGTAATTTTTCTCACATAAGATAGAAAATGAGGTGTGATTCACTGCAGATGCACGTAAGAGAAATGTGGCAGTTGTGTATTTTTCTACCTTGAGGCTTGCCATGAGCACACACAGCATTTTAATTGTTCTGGGGGAAATGCTGATAGCTATCAGGTACCAGGGAAAGGCAATCCTGCCTCCCAAACTTTGATGAGCAGGGACTGTGGTCAGCATGGCACTCGTGCCCTCATTTCAAACCAGAGAATTACAAAGGGATGTAGTGACTCAGGCCACAGAGCTCATTAAAAAGGTGACTCTCTGGACCCCCGAGATATCTTAAACACTGGACCACCAAACAGGCAGCATACACCAGCTGATATGAGGTCCCCAACACATATACAGCAGAGGAGTGCTGGGTCTGTGTTCATTCAGAGATGATGTACCTAACCCTCAAGAGAATGGAGATCCCAGGGAGTTTAGAGGTCAGGTGGGGTGAGGGGCTGGGGTGGGGAGGAGGTATGGGATGTGGAACAATAGGAAACTGTACAGGGAGGGGCAAAAAAAATCTGGAGTATAAAAAAATAAAAAAGAAAGAAAGAAAGAAAGAAAGAATGAATGAATGAATGAATGAATTATAAAATCCTCAAAAAAAAAAGAAAAAAGTGACTCTGTAGGAGTCCAGATTGAGCCCCTTGTTGCCAGGATCTCCTCAAACCCTGAGCCACTTTTTCTACATGCTCTGGGGTTTAGACAGCCCCAGACCCACTCCACCCCTGCTCTGGCTGAGCTTCTCCACACAATGGAGGGACCCGTGGACTAAAGGGGTTTTATTGACTCAGAGTCAGTCCCACCATATTCCAAGTCTCCATAGGACCCCAGTCTTCATTTCCCTGTGACCTCGGTGCACTTCCAAAGTACATCTTCTAAAAGGTGGCCAGAGTGGCAGGTGTGTGTATGCACCTCTAGTTTCCACAGTTAGCCAATGGGGTCTCCTCCCATGCTGCTGTGGTTTTATACTGAAGTGTGATGGCATTAAACAGCTGGGCTCTTTAGCATATGACTAAGTCAAAGGATCTCTACCCATATGTACAAGACAAAAGGGAACCAACCAGCCCCATTTGACCGTCAACTCTCCCAGGATGAAAGGACACACAAGACACAATTCTGGAAGCAGAAGGCAAACCCTTAATAGATACCATACATAGCAGCCAGTGCCTCCATCTTTGACTTCTCAGCCTCCAGAACAGTGAGAATTCTTTATAAATGGTCCAGATTGATGCATATTGTGAGAGAGTTAAGAACACACAAAGACACACAACCCACATGATGCCCACTGATGGAAGGAACCTGGTGGGGCGATCCATAGCCTGCCTTTTCAGTTTTGTTCCCACTTTAGGGTCCATAGTGTCAGGGGAGGTTCGGTCACAACAGTAGGACAATCAGGGCTAGCCTGGGTTACCTAAGACATGTTGTTTCCCTGCACAGGAGGAAGGTTCAGGCTACAAATCCAGGTCTTGCTAAGGGTAAACTGTCCTCTTAGTCATTCTGTTGCATTAACTCTGACTTAAGACCCTCCTAATGAAAGACACCGCAGTCACCACACTGTTGAGAACCTGGCACAGCATGGTGCAGCATAGATGCTCAGGACCATTGTGAAGAGATGCAGAGTTGGTCTGTCAGAGAGATGGATCCAGGGCTGGGGAGATGGCTCAGTCAGTGAAGTGCCTCATAAGCACAAGGACCCGAATCAAACCCTCAGAAACTGCTAGGTGAAGGATGGGGGGGGGGCTGTGTCTTAGTTACTG
>NC_034592.1:89389666-89492107 GCF_900095145.1 Mus pahari | reverse complement strand
GTGTGTGTGTGTGTGTGTGTGTGTGTGTGTGAGAGAGAGAGAGAGAGAGAGAGAGAGAGAGAGAGAGAGACTGGGCCTGGTGTGGGTGTTTTAAACCTCAAACCTCACTCCCAGTGATGCATCTCGTAATTTGTCTCAAACAGTTCCACTTCCTGGTGACTAAGCATTCAAATATGTGAGCCCATGGAGGCCACCTCATTCAAACCACCACATTCTGTAATCCCAGCTCTGAGAGGCAGAGACAGGTGGATCCCCAAGCCTCACTGGCCACACAGACTATTCTACTGAGTGACTGCCCATCTAATGAGAGACCCTGTCCCAAAGGCAGTGGATGGCATTCCTGAGGATACACTTACTTAAATGCAAACCTTAAATGCACAAGCACATGCACACCTCCCCCATGCATACACATATCACACACACACACACACACACACACACACACACACACACACACACACATTTAAAGAAAAAGAAAAAATGGGTCCAAAGTCCTGCATGGACTGAAGTTTTAGTTGTACCAACCAAAAGCTCTATGGCCTCTGCAAGTCACCTTTCTCTCTAGTCCGTCCCGGTTATACAGCAGAATAAAAAGAAGAACGCCCACCTCTCAGGTGGCTATACAGCATGAAGGGGCAGCGTGGTAGCGTCTGGGAATGAAGCAAGGCCTCCAAGGACCCACATGAGCACGTCCAGAACCACAAGTTGGGCAGGTCGATGCCTGCACGCCCCAGTTTGCTTGAGGATTATCATAGAAGTGTTTTAAAGCCTTAATGTTTATCTCGGCATAACAGAATAGCCTTGATGACAAAGGATAGCATGTGGCCTTTGTGTATCCTGTGCACGGCAATGGTGTTCCAGAGCTAGAATACATGGTAGGGGGTTGTCATATTTGTCATTGAATTCCACAGCTAAGAGTCACTGTTTGCTTGAAAAGCATTCAAGGAATTCAGCTGGAAAAGGCCATTAGAGACCTTCTTTTCCAGATGTGGACACAGGCCCAGAGACTAAACCTAGAGGTTTTCCTGTTGGGTTGAGGCACAGGCAGATCTAATGTTTCCCACCGCCATTTTTAGAGGCTCACCACTCTCCTCTGGAAACCAGTGATAATAGTGTCAGCTCTTTAGGTGTTCTCCAGCAATAGGTGAGGCCAGCACTCAGCCTTTATTACTGTCACACCTCAGCATGGTCTTCAGGTAGCATCGGAGACTAATTTTATTCAGTTACTTGTTGACTTCCACCCATGACACAGGTGATGGATACAGGCTAAAGATGTGGCAGAGAAGCATCAAAGGTTTAACATTTTGTTGTTTCAAATAGGAAGAGGAAAGGTAATTTTTCTAGTACCATAAGTTCACACTGACAGACAAAAAAAAAATCAGTGCTCTATTTACTGAAAGAAGCTAGAGATATGAGTCAAATTAGATTAATGAACCCACACCATGGGAAATAGATAACCTGCTGATAAGATATTGGCAAAGAAATAAAGAGTTTCATTGGATGTGGAGAAGCTAGCAGAAGAACGGGCCTGCAGGCAATGCATGGCCACTAGGTGGAAATGGCCATCTTCACGGCCCTGGGTTTGCTCAGGGTTGGGGCTCATGGCAGAGGGGACATCAGTCCCGAGATTGAGAGTTACTTTGGAGTATGGCAGTTTCACAAAGGTGAATGGCTTCTGTCTGCAAACCTCACTGTGCACTTCTCATAAAGGGGTTAGAATGGTGCCTCCCTCTTGTATAGTTTAAGCTGCTATGTGTGTTAAGTTGTGTAAAGAACTTGGCTACAGGGCTGTTCCAAAGAGATATTCCACTATGAAGTTCAATAACCACTATAAAAACATTTAAGGCATTGACAACCATTTTAAAGGTAAAAAACATATGCTAAGGAGTTAAAAGGGAAATGAACAGAGAACAAGCCAAACTTCACTCTATGACATGGTGATATCCATGGGTAATGTGAGACAATTCTCACTATGCCAGGCTCATCAGCTTCTGGAGACTGTTCCTGAAGTCTTCTGGAAGGCTCTCTGGTTTGCTAGTGGCTGGATTCACAAAGACATGGACGGAAGACCCAGTGGTACATGCCAGAGTGTCAAACTGTGCTAATTTAGGGTGGCCTGAGAACAAACCATCAACGAGATCATGATGATTTACTGAAGGCAGCTCCTTGGTGGGTTTAGGAGGAAACAGAGCCAGACGGTAGCACACACTGGAGCGACCCACTTTCTCCACAGCCAGGGCAGCCAGCGGGATCTGAGGGAAGCTGATGGGTGTATGGTACTTGCACTGATTGGTCACCATGAACCCCACCAGGGGGGATGTCAGCAAGCTGGTTTTCAGGCCACAGTACCTAGAAAGTAAAATCACAGTGTTTAGGTCACCGCAACACTGCTGCCATCTCCTAACCCAAAGGCTGTGTGTTCAGTGGCTCGGGAACCCTAGTTCCATCTCTTCCTACCTGAGTTCCTTTGAACAAGTTATCTAACGTCCTTTTATCTCAGTTTCTATAACAATATAATGACCACAGCCTTCCTAGTCTGATTATGAGCATTAAAAGACCATGTGCACGCATCCCCATACAAATATCTCATAAATAAACCTCTTTTTCTAAAAAGATGAATGTTTATCATTTATTATACCATAGCTCCTAGCCATAAAGGTTTCTCATTAAACATAGGCTGCTTTAATACATATCTATCAACTTGTCTGGTAATAACATACTCTGACCAAAAAAAATGTTTTTAGAGAGGTTTGATTTAGCTCATAATTCCAGGTTTTAGAGTCCACCTCTGCAATGAAGTCTTGCCGGATCTTGAAATTGTCACATCCATAGTCAAGAGCAGAGAGGAATAAAGGCATGCATGCTTGCCAGTGCTCATCTCTATACTCACACAGTTCTGCATCCCATGCCCAGGGAATGGTGCCACCCACAGTGGACTGGGTCCTCCTATATCAACACCTCCTACACAGACACAGACTTGCCCATAGACCAAGCTGATACAGACAATCCCTCATTGAGATTGTCTTTCCAGATGATTCTAGATTGTGCCAGTTTTAGACTCAAAATTTACCATTGCACCTGTTTTTCTTCCCATCAAGAGTTAGGTATTTCTGTGCTAAATGAAGAAGAAAACTCATTATAAAAAGTTACTGTGTCTATTAGCTCTGTCTCTACACTTTGATTTAAGAACGAGAGCTGCATCTCACACATTTTTTGCTTGATGACTAGAAATGGAGTGACCCTTAGCATAGATTTTAGAGGACCAAATCCCAGCACGGAGGACATAAAAGACCTATTGGCAGTTGTTAGCTGCTGAGAAATTAAGAGTAAGTTTTCTCTAAGAATGTATCCACTAATAAATCGACCATGTTACAGTGGAAGACCACATAGCCAAGATATTTGACAGCACAGATTGGACTATTTAAAGGTGGGGTATCACCAAGTTGGGTAGGAAGAGAGGGGGTAGATAAACCTGGCAAGGGGCTTGGCCAGGAGGAAGAATGAACATGATCAAAACTCATTGGACAAAATCCTCAGGAAACAAAACAAAATGAAACAAACCTTCAAGGTCAAGTAGAATGGGAAGGAAGAACTGCTGGGTACAGCCCCTGCCTCCTTCCACTGGAAGCCCATTGCTATTGTGATTTAGACATTTTTCTACTGCCCTTTCTTGCAAAGACTGAATGTGAGGACTCTCTGTAAAGAACAATGGCAGGCTGGGTAAAGGATTCACTCTAAAATTATTCATTGGAGACAGAGCGACAAAACCCAACTCTGAGTCTCAAAGAGGGCCAGGTGAAGGGCTTGTTGTACACAGTTAACCCTCTTGACCACAGATGTCACCCAGGGAGACACTGGATACTTTTTACTTTCCCACACGAACAGTTGCTCTATCTCACACTGGGTGAGCTCATTTGTTACATTAGAACACAGTGTCTATCCAGATTCCCTAGAAAAGACTTCAAAAGGATGAGCATGCTCTCCCTAACTGAACACAATTTACTTTTGAAAGAAGAAAATGTTTTAAAATGACTGAATATTTTAAAAAGCACTCAAAGATCTAAGTGAGGTCTCCTGATCTTTTCTCTGGCTGTCCTCCTCTGTGTCTCCTCTTCAGGAGTGCCATGTCACAGTCTGTTCAGTTTTCTGCTGAAAAAGCAGCATAGACGGGGGATCATATAAACACAGAAGTTCATTTCATTCAGTTCTGACATCCAGGGCATCTCAGGTCAAGATGCCAACAGATGGAGAATGGAGAGAGTGGCTTAGTGCTTCCCAGACAGCGCTGATGTATGTCCAGGGCACGAGTGAAGGCGCTCTCCCAGGTCTAGGTCATAAGGCCTTTAATTCTATCCAGGAGGCTCTGGCCTTATCACCGAGTCAACTCCCAGAGGCCCCATTGATAGAGTCTCTCATATTGAAGATTAAGTTTCAATGCAGGAATCCAGGATGGCACAAACATCCATGGCACTGCAGAGGGAAAAGCTAACTGAGAAGAACCTTGCTTTGTGCCCTATCTCTAAGATCTACTGAAAATCAGAGCCCCACCTCATTCACAGAGCCTCTCTGTGGCTTTTCTATGCCAAGCCACCTTTCCCTCTCTCTGTTAGGGAGCAGGCAGCAGAGAAACAGTATCTCTTCCCTTCAGGATAGAAATATTTCATGAGTTCTCTGTTTGCTCCGACCAGATGCTCTTAAATAATTGAAACTCGCCACATTTAAACATGGCAGTTACTGTGCACCTGGGATATAAGAAGTTCTCTCTCTTCAGTTTTCCAAACAACCCTGTAAGGCAGCATTTGCCTCCCTGACTTTATAGGGAATAGAGAGAGGAATTTGCATGCAATAGTGTTGGGCTTGGCTCCAAACTCTGGGCTCTCATGATGCAAGTTCACACATGCCCCCACCCTGCCCCGATTCTAAAATGTTAGATGATGAAACTAACAAAAAAAATCTGCATCTCAAGTCAATGGACTACATTAAAAAATATTTTTTAATTGTTTGAGAAATCAGTACAATATATTTTGATAATCCCTCAGTTAATTACCCTAACTCCTCTCATATCCACCCCACTTCCTGAAGTTCCGAAACTTCTCCTCTGTGTGTGTGTGTGTGTGTGTGTGTGTGTGTGTGTATAGGGTCAAGCTACCAGGAGCCATAACCCTCATACTGCATTTGTTTCTGTGACATCAGAGCAGTGTCATCTCCTGAAACCCCAGGCGCCAGTGTTCAGAACCTCACAAACCAGTTTGACAGGATTGGTGGTAGCCACAGGCGCCCAGTAAGAAGCTTTTCTACTGTTACTTTTCTTTTTCTCAAAGTTCATACATGTAAGGGTATAGCAAAAACTCAAGTAGAACTATTTCCAGTTTTCTCAGCTTCAGATACATATGTAGCAGAGGATGGCCTTGCCTGACAGCAACGGGAGGGGGAGGCCCTTGGTCCCAGAGTAGGGTGTGGGAGGTGTTGAGGGTTGGGGAGAGGTTTGATGTCCCAGGGTAGAGGAATTCAGGAGTGGTGGGGAGAGTGTGAGTGGGTGGGGGAGCACTCTCTTACAGGCAAAGGGGAGGTGGAAGAGCGGATGAGGGATGGGGAGTTCATGGAGGGGTAACCAGGAAGTAGGATATCATTTGAGATGTAAACGAATGGAATGATTAATAATAAATAAATAAATTAAATTAAAAATTAAAAAAAAATATTAAAAAAACAAAAACAAAAACAAAAACAAAAAACTCAAACAAATAAAGCGAAAATAAAACCCAGTAGTTTCCTATGGGCTACTACCCTTCCCTTGGCAAGATGTTAGCTTGTTCCCTTTTGGTTGCAGAGGAAAGAGTCATGTTTCCCCCCTTCTATTTTCAACATCTTCTTTCCCGTTGTATTTCCAACCTCAACAAGCCTCAATTATGTCCCGATTCTGTCTCTAGCATGTCCTAGATAAGGAAGAGGAACAAGCTGGAGATTGAGGGCTCCTTTGCACACTGTGTAAACCTCAAGCAGAACAGATGATCAGACTCAATCCCAATGCAATGTGATAAACTTAATACCAGGCTAAATACAGGGATGCTGTTAGGTCGGAGCAGGGACCTATTTGATCTTGGGAAGCACGGATAGCTTTCAGAGAAGTGAAAGCTTAGAATAGGATGTTAAAAAGATTCAGAGTCTTGTCCAAATAACTAGTGGAAGGAAAAGCCTTCTGCAGAATACAGCATGCGTCAGAGGCCAGAGAGAAAGGCTATGGACACAGCAGACATTCCCATCAGGGGAACATAGACTGCAGAGGAGGCAGGAGCGGAAGGGTTTTGTGAATGAGCTTGGCCTTTATCCCGGGAAATGGGAAGGCAATGCTCACACGCAAGGGAAAAGCAAGATAGGGGTTGTTCCCTGAAATGATCAATGGTTTGAATGGAGCAGTTGTAGACACGGAAGGCAGTAATGCCTGCAGAGAGAGCGACGAGGCAACTCTACCCTCCTGGGAAAGATGTTGGTGGCTTGAACCAGAGCGGTCACACAGGAGATGAAAAACAATCTGGTGAACTCAAGGGTTTTTGTATTTTGTGTTGTTTTTTGGTTTTTTGTTGTTGTTGTTGTTGTTGTTGTTTCTTCCTTTTTATTTTTTTGCAAAAGTCTAGTGGCAGAATGAGGGAGAAGGTGTTTAAAATAGTAGTTCCCAGGCTTCAGGGAGGGGCTGCTGCATCCAATGGCAGGAGCGGATGGTGGGAATGCTTGGTGTGGGTGTGAAAGGAAAGTGAGTCAGGTGCTAAGGAGGCTGGATTGAGACTTGGAGTGTTTAAGAAGCAATACGAATCGTTGCCTAATGTTCCCTGCCTCTCTTAGCTCCTATCTCCAGCCAAACCTGTCTTTTGAGCTCCAAACCTACTACATTTCCAAATGCTTCCGGGGAGAAACTCTGGGCTCCTTGCTTAATGGAATCCGGTTCAGGCAGGCAGCACAGAGGGTTGGGGTTGGCTGAGAGTAATACAGTGTGGGACTGGAAAACAAGTGCCGGTCCCATGCCAGACAGATTCAGGCTTCTGGAAGGCGTAGGCAGGTTTTGTCCTTCAAGCCCCCAGTCTATAATCATTGAGTTGAAGTGATTATCAAACATGGGAAGAGATTACATCTTGGTGACCCAGAGACTCAGCTTTTTATAAACTCATTTGCAGTTGACGACTTCCTGGCATGTAACACGCAACAGGAAGTGTGTGAGTCATGGGCGCTGAATGCTAATCTTCCGTGCGTTCTCATGCCTGATTTGGTGAATTTTAGACACTGGAATGCTTCAGTTGAAAGAGCCTCTAGGGGTGGATCATCTAGCGCCAGGGCTCTCAACCCTGACACAACCAGAATCTCTTGCAGAACCCCAGAACTGCACAGATCCCACACATGTTGCCCGAACTCCCCAAGGAGGGTTCCAGGAAGCCTTGCAGGCTGCAGGAGACTGAAAATCAGTTTCTCCTCCAGAGCTACAGTAAGGAAACAACCCAGCGGAGGAGACAAATGGTTCAAAGGCGCAGGCAGACAGGCTCTAGTTCCTTTACTCCACACTTTTCAGTGGCTCACGACTTGCACTCCAGGAATGGACTGGTGCAGGCGGGATGGAAGCAGAGGCAGGGTTGGCGAGCACAGATTTGATGAGTGGAAACAGGAGAGAGCAAAGTGTAGCTTCCAGGGAGTGAAAGACTTCAGTGGGGAGCCTTCCCCAGGCCAGTCTCGAGAAGGTGGCACCCAAAAACCACGAATAATCCATCTTGATGTAAAAACAGGAGGTAGTTTATTGGCGGAGCTCCGGGCCAATGCTTACCTCACGCAGGAGGTAGAAGCACCGACCCCATGGTTTGAAAGCTAGGGGATTTTATAGAGGGAGGGGTTGGGGCTAGCAAGAATTGGCACGGTTACACGTGATTGGCTCATTTAAGCATCAGCAGAATGACCACCCATTTGCAGAATGGTGTGCAAAGGCAGGAGTGTTAGGAGACCTGAGGGGCAGGTCAGCAGAACATCTGGTTACTGTGTAACAGCAGGCCTGCTCGGACTTGCCCGGGCCTGCTAGGTTCCCAGCCTCAGGTTTCTAAGCTCACAAAACAACTCTCTGGACATAAGTTACATGAATCCCAGGCCTTAAATTTCATTTTAAATTTCATTTCCCTTCAGGAGAATCAAGGCAGGAGGAAGAGAGAGAGATCTGGGGTTTTCTTGGCTAGCCATCTTCCTTGGAAGAACACATGTCCCCACCAGGTCTTCACCTTCACCATAAAGGTGTGTGACTTGGTAGACCTGCATCGTCCTGCTTGGCTGCACCTAGTCTCTTATCCCATTGTCTAGTGTGGTCAAATTCTCCTAGAACATTATTCCACAGCTAGGGGAAATGACCATACGGAGAAACACACTTGTTTGAAATGTATGGAAACTGTTTTGCTTCCAAAAGGGATGGGAGGCAGTGAAGATGAAAATGGACCAGAATGCTTTCTGACAGCCTCGTATTTTAAGCAACCACGACCTCAAGTGCACTGGGGTTTTTTTCTTTGATTAGTTTCATGTTGCTTTTGAGCATGTGTTGGCTCTATTTACAGGACAAATGATCTCGGAGATAACAAGAAAAATTTCTCAAAACTAAAGTCTAGCAAGATGCGAGATTGAGCAAATATCTAAATAAGCCTTTAGTCCAAGCTATGTTTATCTTAGTGCTCGGCAATATACCAATATAAAAAATAAAAATGATATTTCTAAGCTAAGTTGCCTAGCTCCAAACAAGTGAGCAGTCGTCTGCATTAGGAAGGAATATGTGCAGCCTCCGTTGCCTGCAGACTGCTGTTTTTAGTGTGCATTCAATAAGGTCCTAGACTGGGGAAAATCAAAATAATGGAAATTATCTGCTCTGAGAGCAGAACCATTTCTCTGCAACCAAATTCTCACAGGAAGTTCATTCTGGTAAATCAGTGTCAAAATGACAAGATAATCCAACATGTCTCTGGAGGCACAATATATAACAAGCAAAAGAAAAGAAAAAGAAAATCCTGTGTTCAGAAGATTAAGGAGTTGAATCAATTTCTTTCTTTCTTTTTTTTTTTTAATCGAAAGAGTGAAACAAATTCATTAAAAACATTTTGAGTGAAAGCAGGAAGACCATGACACGATGCTGCTCATTTAACAGGGAAGCACCATCAGCAAATGGCGAAGTCAGCAATCTGACTTTTCAGATGTCGAGAAGCAGAATCTACCATTAAACACTGCTCCAGCAGCGAAGTTGTGGTCCGGAGAATCTTGTACACAAAGTGCCGACAGCACTGCAACCATCATGCTCTCTGCCTCGGCTGGAGCTGCTCCACAAGGGATGCTTCAGAAACCGTATCTCTGAGCTATGATTAGAAAGTGGCTGGAGTCCTCAAGATGAAGTGGGCCAGGGATCTGGTGATGGTCCCTGGCCCACTGAGAAGAGTGAGCACCGATGTTCACAGTGTCTTGGAAACCCCTCCCTTGCCACAGCATTGAGGCAGGTCGCTAAGGTGCTGCCCTGGCAATCAGGCACAGACAAGTGTAGAAGGCGCAGCAGTTTCCAATTCTATTTTAAATCACCACCTGGCAGAAAAGACTTAAAATATGAAAACGTTTAGAATCTCCTGCATGCCAGAAACTCTCAGAAGATTTCTTATCTAGAAAGGGCAGAACTGAAGAAGGCAGAGGAGAGATGGGACCTTTAGAAAGATTTGGGGGGCACTGGGGAGATGGCTCAGTCAGTCAAATGCTTGCTGTATGAGCCTGAGAAAGTGAATTTAGATCCTCAGCAGCCACACAAAAAGCTGGGGCCATGATCTCCATCTGTAATCCCAGCACTGGCGTGGTTCAGACAGGCGGAGCCCTAGGGCTTGCTGGTCAGTCAGACCAAGCAGATCTGTGGGGGCGAGGTTGAGACAAAGACCTTGTCTTAAAAAATATGTTGGAGAGTGATTAAAGGGGACACCTGATGTTGGCTACTGCCCTCCGCGTGCACATGCACACATGCAAATAAACATGCACATGCAAATGAATATATACATATGCAAACGAACACATGCATATGCACACTTGCAAGTGCCTATCTCTATCTGCACACCTGTGAACACAGAGACACACATAAGAATTGCTTTTGATTTTTTTAAAGTTCCCACAGTTTGCCTTTCTTTAAGCAAGTTATATGTCCATGGAGGTATTTTAAAGAAAAACTTCCTTTAATGTGAAATAGACTAAGACTATTTAATTAGAGACATGGTTTCCTGGATATCCCTGGATGGTCTGGAACTTGATGTGTACACCAGGCTAGCCTCTAATTCATAGGCTGCCTGCCTCTGCCTCTCAAGTGTTGGGATTCAAGGATATGGGACCAGGTCTGGCTTTTTGTTGTTTTGTTTGAATAGCAAATAATGGATCACTGCTTAGTGAAGGCGGTCTGTGTGGCCTTAGTAACGATGTTCTAGTTGGTTTTCTGCTGATGTAATAATAAACACCATGGACCATGAAAGCAGCCTGAGGAGGAGAGGGTTTATTTCTGCTGTTTATAGTAAACCATGAAAGGCAGGCAGGGCAGAGACTCAAGAAAGGACTTGGAAGCAGAAGCTGAAGCAAAAGCCATGGAGGACACTGTTGACTGGGTTGCTCCTCGTGGCTTGCTCAGTTTGCTTTTTTTTTTTTTTTTTAAACACAACTCAGGGTCTCTTGCCTAGGATTGATACCACCCACAGTAGGCTGAATCCTCATCAATCATTAATCAAAAACAAAAACAAAAAAAGGAAACAGAAAAACAGAAAAAAAAAACAAACACAAAAAACAACAACAAAAAAACCAAAACCCGAAGACTTGCCTCCAGGCTAATTAACCTGATAGAGACATTTTCTCACTTGAGGTTCCCTCTTCCCAGATGACTCTAGCTTAATGACAAAAAAAATAACTTTTCTCTTTATCCTTTTCTATACTTTATTTCGTTTTTGAAACTGAACACATCACACTAGTGAAGTCATAAAAATATTTTTTGAGGGAAAAAGAAAGAATTGGGTGAAGAGAGATCTGAAGAAATTAGTTTACATACATGAGCTTGAGTGGATGAAAAAGCAAATCAAAGACATACTACTTTTCAAATGACTTTGTTCCTTTAAAGGCCAGAAGGCCTGAAGGCACTAGGGAAGGGTTTGATAAGCTCCACAGGGAAGGGTAGGGTGGGTGGGGTGGGGTGAGGGTTCGGACAATGGCCTGGAGAATATATATCTAAAGCTAAGGCAGTCTGAGGAGACTGCACCACCTGAGCAGAGTGAATCTTTTAGCTGGGCAACCAGGCTCAAGGCTTTTCAAATGCAGCAGAGAGGCTGAATGAAGAGAGGAAAGAAAGGGATTGTGCGGGCACAGTACGACTTTCCATGATGTCAGGCCTGTTATTTCTGGAGTCCTCTCAGGATCAGAAGGATTAAGGAATAACTTAATGTGATTAGCAAACACCCCTCGCTGGATTCCCTTAAAAGGCACAGGGCAGAAACAAGAAAGACCAGAGTCTATTCTACATCTTCTACATACAAATATGGTTAAGTCTCACAAATCTGGGTTTGGAGGTTGATTACTACATCTGTCTGTGCAGGGCTGGTTGGTTCTGAAATCTTGTAAATGGCCAAAGTAGTAATTTTTTAGAAAAGCAGTTGGGAAACATTTTTAATGCATTCAGATGATTAAATATCTTTTAAAATACTCAGCACATGAATTATTTGAATATCTGGTATTCAGCCCTGTCAAGTAATATTTTATGTTCATTTATTCAACAGAAAGGCACTAAATGCCCAGAGGGAGAGTTAGGTCCCAGACACAAAAAGCCACATAACTTTGCCCTCTTGGAGCCAGCAGTCTTAGTGACTGGGAACCCTGTAAGCAGACAGTGTGGTACTCTTATTGGCCAGGCTTGAGTCATGTGTCTGACCCCAAGCCAATCATCAGAGTTAAGAGACCAGCGTTCTCTGAACCTGCCTCTCTGCAATCTCTTGCTGGTGGAGCCCTACCTGAACCAAGAACTGCAAATAAGAGAGCCCGGGGTAGGAAAGAAAAGGTGATCGGCTAGCGTCAGATGAATCACCTTTATGGTGGCTTCTACACACTACGGCGGAGAACCAATGAGAGAACAGCCGGGGCTATTGAGAGCGCTGCTCTTCGCATCTCTGGTTTTCTGGCTCCTCTGTCATATGGTTTCCTCTGCACGCTGCTGCTGCTTAGCTATTTATCTTTCCATTTTTTTTTTTTTTCTACAACATTGTGATGCAGCCAAGGTGGGAGGAAGCTCACCACATGCCAGAAACCATATCATCCAGACACTTGGGCTACCAGAATCATGAGAAATGTGAGCTGCTCTGCTTTACAAATTCTCATCTTCAGATACTTTGTCATGCCAAAGGAATTATCTAAGACACCGTCCGGGTCCGGGGGGGGGGCGGGGGCGGGGTTTCCTCAGATTGAGCCTGGTGTGAACTGGAAATGGCAGGCTAATTGTCCTCATCGGTGAGGGATGAGGTGACTGAATAACTAGCACTGTTTTCCTGGCTTCTTAAGGGACAAGTGAAGTGTGCTCCATCCCAGCTCAGGGGACCCCACTGGGGCTGATTCCCTGGTGCCCCCAGTGGTGACTGACTGACTAATCTACTCTGCCCTGGCATCACTCATTTCCCCACCTTACCTTCTCTCCAGGTGTATCCAAAGTCACCTCGCAAATAGATAACATACCTCACCCCCCTGCTTCAAGCTTGCTTCCGGGTTATGCCACTTTTGGTCCCTCCTTGCTGCAGGAGGTGATGTATTCTGCATCTCTATAAAACTTCCGCCTTTTGAGGGTGGGGATAGGGTCTGCTGATGGGAAAAGCCAACCTAAGGCAGGTCAGCAAAGCTGGGCGCTACGGGGAGAATGAGACTATAAGAACTAAGAAGTGGGAGGGAAACCAGAAGACTGTGGTTCCCAAGGAGCGAAGAGGAGACTCAGAGGAGGAGGGATGCTCCTGGAAACGTTGACACAGTAAGTCACACGCCCTTGGGATAAAAAGATTCCAAATGCATACTCCTCTGGGGTCTGTGTCATTCTAACAGGGACCTTCTCTGGATAGTTCATCTTCAGCATGACTTGCTCAAAGGGAGGGGGGTATGGAATCTCCCAATGATTGTTTAAAATAATGCTTTATTGACTTTAGTTTTTAAAGATGCCAATGAGACAGTACAGCTGCTGAAATGCCCTGGATTTTAGAAATGACTGCCTAATTTTGTTGTGATCAATATAAATGTGATAACCTCAGAATGGAAGTCAGGAAATGTGTTGCTCTGGGGAAGAGAGTATGCTCTTATTTCAATAAGACAAGAAAAACTATGGATTCTACAAAATTAATAAAAATCAGTTTTGACCGGGAGATACCCCCTAAAGATCTTGACTGCAGACAAGAAGAAAGTGATGAAGAAGAGGAAGAAGAAGAAGAAGAAGAAGAAGAAGAAGAAGAAGAAGAAGAAGAAGAAGAAGAAGAAGAAGAAGAAGAAGAAGAAAAGAAGAAGAAGAAGACAGAAGCCCTTTGGAATTCTGAGCATGTATCAATTGTATGATGTATCAATACATGTATATAGTTAAACATTTAAAACTCTATCAAAACAAACATATAATCTACTGTATACCATTTCTCTAAGGTAGAATCATTAGGCAGAAGAAGAAGAAGAAGAAGAAGAAGAAGAAGAAGAAGAAGAAGAAGAAGAACAACAACAACAACAACAACAACAACAGCAGCAGCAACAACAACAACAAGGTAAAATATATGCTGATTCCCCCTATATGGGAACAGCTCTGTCTCCAGCCAGAGACAGAACAAATAACTATACATAGCAAATAAATCTTGTTGGCTACAGAATCCTCAAGACTTATCATGCCATTCTTTCGAATGGCATAGATAAAAATTCATGTTACAAGCCGGGCATGGTGGCGCAATCCTTTAATCCCCGCACTCAGGAGGCAGAGGCAGAGGCAGGTGGATTTCTGAGTTCGAGGCCAGCCTGGTCTACAGAGTGAGTTCCAGGGCAGCCAAGGCTACACAGAGAAACCCTGTCTCAAACCCGCCCCCCCCCAATTATATTACAGTTTAGTTGCACAATCCAAGTTAATTTATAAAGAAAAACAGATGTGTTGCCTGCTGGAACAGAGAATAGGAAAACATCTTTAACTGAATTGTGCACACTGAATATTCCATACACATATTATGTTTCAATACTTTTTTAAAAGATTTATTTATTTTATGTTTGTGAGTACACTGTAGCTGTACAGATGGTTGCGAGCCTTCATGGGTGTTGCTTTTTAGAAACCTCTGCTCACTCTGGTAGGCCTCACTCACTCAGTCCCTGCTTGCTCTGGCCCAAAGATTTATTTATTATTATATATAAGTGCACTGTAGCTGACCAGAAGAGAGCGTCAGATCTCATTATGGGTGGTTGTGAGCCACCATGTGGTTGCTGGGTTTGAACTCAGGACCTTCGGAAGAGCAGTCAGTGCTCTTACCCGCTGAGCCATCTCACCAGCCCTCAATGCTTTTTTTAAGGTATCGAACCTATGCAATTCATCTTTGAAAGTTGTTATTGCAAACTGTTTAGGATAATTAAGGAATTCAAGTTAATAGTTAATCAATCAAACCTAAGGCCATGTTACATACTATTCTAGTTTATTACACAAATATTTTTCCAAGGTTGAACAGTTGAATAAATAAATAGAATAAATAGGTTGAATAAATAGCCAGAAACAAACAACACTTGCCTGTTCAGATATACTATAGATAGATGGTCTTCATAAACCTCAAAGATCCAGAGAATATGGCATTTAAAGATGTTTTAAAGCTTTTTTATTTTTTATTTTTTTTATATATATTTTTTATAATAATCAGGCCTGCTCCTGGCAGGACCTCCATTCTACTTCAAAGGAGATAATGAGCATCGAAGAACCTCCATATAAATAGGGTTTGCTTCAAAAATGGCAAGCTAGCCACCGAGTAAGAAGCTGCCCTTACTTCAGCTGCTGCCAAGCTTTACCAAGACAGGGCTAAGCAGTCCTTCATATTTCCTGCTTCACAAAACAATGCGTGTAGGCTGAAGATGATGCTCGAATAACACAGAGAATGGGGTGGGCTGTCCAGGTACCCAGCTTTCTCTATCATTTCTATAGTTTTGGGAGCTGCTTGCCTGTACTTCCTATATACTAAGGTAATATTTATTTCTTCTCTGGTCTCTGATGGGGTTGAAAACTAGATGGTTATAGTCTAACTATAAGTTTAAATTGTTTTAGGACTTAAGAAAATGTTTTCTAAGTTTAAGAAGATGTTTTAGGCTGGTAATGCAAGTTATGATAGAAATTAATTTAGGTACAGAACTCTGAATTAACCAAGGTGGGGTTGATAGTAGAATACTTTCTCCAAGGTTTCCAAATGCATATAGACTGGACATTATGAATGTAATCTTAGCTGACCATTTTCATAATTTTTATTATTGTATATAATTTATTATTTTAAGAAAAAGAACCTTTTATTGGACTAAAAGGGGGAAATGCAGAGACAATCTCTTGTGTACTGTGTGGAAGCATCACCTGTCAATAAAAAGCTGACTGGCCAATGAGCTGAGGCAGGAAATAGAATGTGGGAGTTCCTGCAGGGAGAGAGGTTTCTGGGATATAGTCAGGCACAGGAAGAGACACACCACGAATGCTGATGGAGACAGTCGCCTGAAACTGAGAAGAAGTAACCAGCTATGTGACACTCTTATACTAGAATAAACAGGATAACTGAGTTATGAGCTAGTGGGAACACACCAAAGTTTATGCCCTAGATGTTTATTCAGGAATAATTCAATCTCAGAATTGCTATTTCCAGAACTTAGGCATGAATGGAAAAGCCCCCAGTTACAGTAAGGGTGCTCAGAATTGAACTGTGATTGAGTCTGTATCCTCTGCTTCTGCAGGAACAGCCAATGCTCTCAACCACTGAGCCATCTCTCCAGGCCTGTATTTACTACATTTTTCATCTATATTCTGCATTGATTTAGATTTATTGCACTTGCACAGTGAGACTGTTATATGTCAGAAAGCTCTTTCTAGCCTTCATTTCACAAGTCAATACTTGAACTTGGCCGTGATGCTGGTAACTAACACCAGCCTTGAGACAAGCAAACATTAGAGATGATGCTTTTGTTTCACCAGTTAACCTAAATCGTTTTACTGATTATAGCGACTGAGACAGAAGCAGCGGGCATTTTCTATAGAAGACCAGGTAGTCAGTGTTGCAGACTCTGTGGCTCTGTCACAACTGCTCAGCCACACCTAAGTGAGATGGCATGCAAACATCCAATGAACTTCACCTACAAAAACACGCACAGGTCAGAGTTGACTAGCCTGTCATGGTTTGTTGATCTCTCAGCTGAAGACCCAAGAAGATGCTTAAAATGCAGGTTTGATTCAAACACACATTGTGTCTCTAGTGTGAATGGTATTAAATAGAAGCTATTGTCCTCCTGTTATGTGTGTATATGTGTGTGTACCTGTGTATGTGCAAGGGGCCCTATGGAGACCAGAAGACAACCTGATAAGATCAGCTGTCCCTCCTCAGGTGCTTTCCACCTTTTGTTGTTGTTAGCAGGTCTCTCAGAAACCTGGAACTTGAAAATTAAGATAGGCTAGGGCTGGAGAGAGAGTTCAGTTGTGAAAGAAAACCAAAGCCAACCAACCAACCAAACAAACAAAAAACCCACCAGCTGTTCTTGCAGAACACCTAGCTCTTTCTGACCCTTACAAACTTACTTTTGAAAGCCCACAGCACAGTTGTTCACTAACACAACACAGATGCCAACAGCACTCCACACCAGCAGTGCATCCTGTATCAGCTGCAGCTGCAGGCTGGCTAAGGACAGAAGCATTGAGCCCAAATTCCTAACTACGGTCTCTGAGAACCAATTAGCTGTATGGGATTTACAATAAACAGGATTGTAGGTTTCATTACCATTGGCAAATTGTGTGCCAAGTGTCTTTTGTTATTAGTGAAATCCATATTGACTGCATGCTTGTACACGGATGCTGGCTGTTCAAAACATTTCCCTGAACACCACCCCTCAGGAGCATTTGGTCTTGATGCCGGATAGTAGATGCAAATGGACTTGAGAAAAGGGTACCCTTGCCAAATTTCAGAGCCAAGTGTATCTGAATCTCCTGCTAGGCCTGTATGGGGTGGGGGGGGGGTGAGGGAAGCCCAAGACATCTCCATTGTGTGGATGAGAAAACGGAGGCTGCACATGGGTTATGTCACTAGTTATTGATGGCACCAAACTGAACTAAAGTCTTTTCAGCTGGAGAAGCCATGCCTCGAGGCTGCCTCATTAGAAAAAGCATATCTGATGCAGAAGACCATCTGCATGGGGCTGGTCATGAAACGTCATTCGAAAATGGGAGAAACTGCAGAGTCACTGAGCAGGGTAAGGGCAAGTGGGCCTGCAGAAAAGGGGGACACATGCATAAGTTCTGGTTACAGATATAGCTGAGAGAAGACAATTGGACATGCAGGGGCAGAGAGGGGACTTCCTGTGTCCGGTCTGTGACAGCAAACACACAAGTGGCTATTTGTCCTGGTGAGCAAATTGAGTATGATCATCTATAAGCCAGATGAGTGACTTTGATGGAGATGGAGCACAGGCTCCAAACTGTCTCCAGAGATTAACATGAGGTACAGTGCCATAGCTGAGAAAGATGCAAGTCAGCTGTGAGGTCTCCGACTGTATTCACACTATAATCACAGAGCTGGAGAAATGAAGAAAAAAAGGGGAGGCCCCTGGCTCCTGTAGACGACGTTCAAGTGCAGTGCCAAGACCTTTAAGGTTTGAAGTGATGTTCTCAGAATTTAGCTCTGCCCTATTTCCTCTCCAGCTATTCATCCCTTTGATTCTGGTAGCTTCCTGCTGAAGTAAGTGGTCATTCGAGTCTCTGTAGCTTCACAATACCCCCAAGAAAGTAGAGCCCCAGCCTGCCCATTTCTGAATAGAAGTTCTCATTTGCCTGTCTTTAGTCATGTGTCCATCTTTGGTCCAATCAGGGAGGTCAGGCCGATGGACATAGACCCTGATAGGCCTGGCTGGTAGTGAATTGACAGCCTTGTTAGGCTCACAAGAAAAGAATAGGTATTGATCACCAGTAACAAGGTGTGGTTTTACCAAATGGATGCTGAAAAAAAACAAAACCTACAGTTCCTTACTTACTAGGATTTTCCATAGAATCCTTAGGTCTGGAGCAAATGGGACACCATGGCCTAAACAAAGTCCTTGTCATCTGACCTGCAGAACAAGGCGGATAAAGAGTTAACAGTCATGGACTGAGGACAGTATCGATGGAGCTGTACTTCGTGCACATGTTGCTGTTCCAGTTCTTAAAACTCCAGCTCTCCTATCTCACAGAGGAAGGTACAGAGATCATGGCAGCCAAGCAGTCAAGCAGCCGCACAGCTGGCATCTTCCAGAGATGGTAAAAAGAGGCCCAGCGCCAGGCATGATGGTGCATGCCTTTAATCCCAGAACTTTGGAGGCAGAGGTAGGTGGATCGATGAATCCCAGGCCTGCTTGGTCTACAAAGTGAGTCCCAGGACAACCAGGACTACACAGAGAAACCTGATAAAAAGTACACGCAAACGTGTGTGTGTGTGTGTGTGTGTGTGTGTGTGTGTGTGCATGCTGAGCATAGGCCTCTATCCTTCAGCAGTAAGGAAAAGATTGATTAATGGTCCCTTCTCCTGTGGGCTCTAGTGTTAAAGCATTTCAAACATTTAGTTGATCTTTCAATCATATATTCTTGGGCTCTTTCCAAAACTCAAAATGGAACAAGATGTTTTCTCTTTCATCACTGATATTTGTATGTGAGATGTACAATTTCGATGCCTCTAAACACACAGAAAAAGCACCAGACTTGGATAGAAGGTGGTATTATTTATGCTGTCCCAACAGTCACAGGGTCTCCAATAATATTCAGCAGCAATCAGCCCGAGTGTTGAATGTCCTCTGCTCACACATCTGTGCACTAAAAGGCAAAGATGTTACAGAATCAGCACACCAGGCAGAAAGCAAGAGAATGAAGTTAGTTACACTGTGTCCCTCGCTCCTGCCTCTGCCACCTGGCAGCTGATCGCTAACAAACAACTTGACCTCCATCAGCTTCTGTGCTGTGCCCAATCACACTTGTCTTAAAATGCACCAAACAGATAATCACTTCCCTGACACTATTTGTTCTGCCCACAACCCGTGTCCTTTCTGGCCACAAGGGACATATTCCTGACTCAAAGGCAGACAGCCCATGCACTAATAAGAAGCAATACTGTCCCTCAGAGAATTCCAGCTGAGAAGAGTGGAGACTGTTGACAGGCTGTGGTGGAGACTCGAGGTGGAAAGCCATGGGCAGATGGGGCTGGAGTGGCTATCCAGAGCCAACTGAAAAATCGAACAAGCAGAGGAAGCCAGCAAGACAAAGGAGGCACAATGAACAGACAAGAGTTAGCATGAGAACAGGAGCCAATGTCCTGAGTGACAGTGGGAGACAAGAGTGACCTTTATCCTTACAGTAAGACAGCACTAACCTCTACATTATCAGAGCTAGCCTGAAGAATTCCCCATTCCTGGCTTTAAAGCACCACAACACAGACCAAAGAGAGGAGAAAGAAGGCTATTAGGAGAGCTTTCGTTTCTGGCACCTAGTAGGTGCTCATTCTTCCCAAGGACTTGATTGCAAGAGGGAAAGCACCAGCAAACCATGTCCACTTGGGTTCTCTCTGCGCCTCCCTCCAATCCTCCAAACCATGATCAAACTTGCCCTATAAGATATACTGTACAATTAGTGTGCACCTCTTACCCTTGCCTAATTAGCTCTTTTATCAATTAAGAATATTTTTTCCCATTAAGCCCGGGGGTTGAGAGGGAGAATGGAGCCCCCTCTTTGATTTCTAAAACCTCAGAAAAGCCCAGTAAGATAATGTCAGTGATTTGGTTCATTTCAGGTGCACATCAGGCTACTCAACCTAGGTGAATTTAATGACTCAGGACAGGTCGAGCAATGAAAGTCCCTGTAAATCATTTCTAATTGTAAGCATAAAAATTAAAAATCAGTCTGAGGAGCAAGATAACACAATGCTAATGACAGAGAGCAGTAATCTGAAGATAAAGGTTCCCTGCTGTAATCAGGCCCATTTGGATGACAGAGCACTGTGCCTCTGGGGGACTGTTCCTGGAACAAAAGGCTGGGAGCCTACTTCGGTCTTTAATGACTTGCTATGATAAAAGAAATGAACTGAATTTTCACACTGTGATTATAAAATTTAAAAGGAGATTTTCCCCCCTTCGTATGCTTTATTCTCATTGAGATAAACCAAGCGCCGGTCTGTTCTTGTAAGGGTGACTTTACAGACCCATCATGTTCAGCCATGTCGCATTCGAAGTCCAGCTCATAAATTATGTCCAGATGGAGGAATCAACAATTCTGCAGTGGAGGCACGCACCACGTGGAGGCTTGAAGACATTTGAAAAAGCCGAATCTTGTTTCTAATGGTTATATGATATTGTGGTCCCTTGTAGTTAGTGTCGACAGCTCTGTAAGCGAGTATCTGACTGAAACAATTCAAGGGCAGAGAGAAGGACCTGGGTTTGTGATACTGAGAGCTGTTAGTTTATCTGAGTGGAGGCTGTTGGTGGCAGAGCACCTCTGTCTGTGGTGTTAGAGGCACACGCCTCCATGCCCTCTGCTTTTCACCAGGCAGAGGGAACCAAGGCTAGGCTACATACAACCTTTAAAGATCTTCCCATCCAGGCCCTGCCTCCTCACTGTCCACAGCCTTCAAAACAGTGCCACAAGCTGGGGACAGAGCACTGGGGGGGTGGGGGGGGTGTCACGTGAACCTGTGAGAGGGGCATTGCGGAGTTCTACTTCAGTCAGAATCAAGATAACATTATAACTCTTACCTCGTGATGACTGAGAACTACAAATCGCACCCCTCTTCCCTTGCCTCTTGAGTTGGGTGGACCACAAAATCACCTTCCCATCTCTACAAGTTGCTTCTTATAGCTTATCTGAGCATTCAACACTTCGTCCTCCTTTCCCAGAATATCCCCATCTGGAAGTGACATCACCCTCCTTCTGTTTTCCTGTGGACCCTGTGTTGAGCCCAATGCAGGCTTTGCCACTCTGGGATGCAACATAGAAGAACTGAGTTCTTTCTTACAGATCTGTGAGTACTCTGACTCAAAACAGTGACACCATGTGAGACCCAAGACCAACTAATGCCAAACACCTGGCCCCTAGGAGAAGTGCCCAAAGGGTAATGGAGATCTATCATGTTGGTAGATTACCCTGGGGGAAAGCAGTGGCCAGACCAACAACATGTTAACACTGGTGAATACAGAGATGGGGCAGGCTGCTTTTGTAGACAGATAAGCTTATTTAAATACACACTCCCAACACACACACACACACACACACACACACACACACACATACTTCTTGCTCTTGATACTAAGAGAACACCTTGGGATAGTTTGTATTGAACTTTTAAACATTTCTGAGAACACTTGATTAAATTACAATGTTTCCTGGGGTTGGAGAGATGGCTTGCTGGTTAAGCCTGTATCTTGCTGTCTCTGCAGAGGACCTGAGCTGGGTTCCCAGCACCCATGTCAGGTGGATCACAACTACTTATAGCTCCAGCTTCCTGGAGTCTGACCTTCTCTTTTGGCATCTGTGGGTTTTGCACTCACATGCACAAACCCACACCCATCATCCCCTTAACCTACCCCCCCCCAATTAAGAATAAAAATGTCCACCAGAGAACTCCTAAACCTGATAAACAGCTTCAGTGCAGTAGCTGGATATAAAATTAACTCAAACAAATCAGTGGCCTTCCTCTACACGAAGGANAAAAAAAAAAAAAAGATTAAAAATGAAATCTTTAAAAGTCATAGACTTTTTCTGAGCGTCTGGGGTGACATTGCTCCACACAGTTTTCTTCCCACACCTGTCGAATGCAGCCACATTGTGAAGCAGATGAGGAAAGGAGAAAAGCAACTTCAATCAACTTAGAGATAAAAATGCCAGAGATGTGCTGGACTCATGAGTCTCGGAAGGAGCTTACTAAGCGCAAGGCAGGGAGAATCGTTGGGTGTGGACCACATTCTTCTCCACTGGGGTCCTTGTATCCACCCAGCTCATCCTCTCTTTGGGGGAGGTTTGATCACGGGCTGACTACCTGCTGGTCTCTCTTGAACCTCAGAACTGGTAGGTTAGGGGCGGGGCCAGGGCACAAACATTTTTAACCAACTTCCTGGCTGCTGTTACTGACTTGGACTCCAACTCTGAGATCCACTGCTCTGTATCAGCTGGTACACAGACAGAAAGCCACCATGTTTTCTGCTCTTAAGTCAATCACCGTCAGAGATTCTCTCTGCTTCATACCCATATTCATGATGGACAGAATTCACTGGTTTAAGTGCAGTAAGGAGATGCAGTCCTTTGCACATGCGCAGTCATTCCCAGAGATGAGGACCCGGCACAGTCAACTGCCAGGAGGTTTAGCAGCCTATCTTTATTCCTTGGCTGGTAGAGACCCAGATATCTCTGTCACAGCTCTGGACTAAGGAGATGCACTCTCAGCTGGGACCAAGTTACTTGGTTGCTCCCATCTCTGCACACAAGAGCTCTTGTAAAGGAATTCTGATCCAAAGGCCAAAATTAAATAAACGTGTGCAGTAGACAGCTGACCAGCTTGCTCCGTGGCGGTGGTACTCACCCATGGTAATTTGGGGCCCGTGGGAATGACTCTTGGTAATTTCTGGAGAGAGATTTTTACAACTTGGGTGTGAAGAGAAGATTTAGAGCTGGGGAGATGGCTCATCTTAGCACACAAGTGTGAGAACCTGAGTTTAGATCCCTAGAAACCGTACGAAGTTGAACTCAGTAGCTAACACCTGCAGTCTTAGCACCCCTATATCTAGTCTCTGGCCAAAAAAAAAAAAAAAAAAAATCCTTAAAAACGGCAATCGTCTCCAGGGCAGGAGCAACCCCGCTCTGTACAGTCACAAGCTATCCCTCTGATGACTTGGGGTCCTACATACTTGCCTTGTGAACTCAGGCATACCGCAACCCCTCTAAGCCTCAGTTTTCACGTCCATAAAAATGGGATAACTAGTAGTGTTAGGGAGAACTTAATGAATCAATAGCCATCAAGAACTTAGCCCAAACAATAATCATGCTACCTATGGCTGTTATAGAGCATTATTGTTTTGTGTTTTGGGTTTTTTTTCTTAAATTCTTTTAAAAAAAAGATTTGTTTATTTATGTATGTGAGTGTTTTGCCTCAGGTATACATGTGTACCACGTGTGTGCCTGGTGTCTGAAGAAGTCAGAAGAAGACATTGGTTGTGAGCTATCATGTGAGTGCTTGAGATTGAATCCTGGTCCTCTGCAAGAGCATCGAGTGCTCCTAGACACTGAGCAATCTCTCCACACACCTGGCTTCAGCATTATTATTGTTACAACGAAGGTGGTTTTGAACGGAATTGGGCTGGGGAGCAGGACAAATTTAGTATGATCAGAGAATGGGAAGGTGGGCAGCCATGAGAGCTGTGTTTAGCATCACTCAGCCATCTTTCTCCATCTCGTCACGCTGTGTCCTTATGCTGGCACTTTTCACACTGAATTACAGGAAGTGAATATTAATCTGAGCTGATGCTAATCACCAGTGACAGAAAATTCCCACTCTGATCAAACTTTCATAACATATTAGGAGTCAAAGGCCCTCTGCTGCCTCGTGCAGGCCGATCTCCACGTTACCATTAGTGGATGGCAGGATCTGTTCATCTGCATGAGGCTCCTTAGCACAGCCCAGAGACAACATGCACACTAGGACTGCGCTGGAGATGTTAGCTGTCCAAACGACCCTTTGCTCCATCAAGTGTTCAGTCATAACCAGTGTCCTGCGTCCTTCGTGTACCCGAGAGCTGGAAAAAAACTCTGCCCACAAACATGTCGCAAGTGCGTGGAAACATTAAATCTTGGAATCTCGTAGCTGAAACACCGTAAGTCTCTTCCAATACAACTTGTATCTTTTTGAGTTATCTCAGCTTGTGGAAGGGACTAGAGATGTTCCTCCACTTACAATAGAGTTATGTCCCAGTTACCTGTCTATAAACTGAAAACACTATCAGGCTGACAATGCAATGGATATGCCTAGCCTACCAAACATCCTGGCTTAAGAGTGCCGAGCAGTCACCAAGGAGACAGCCTGGCATGCTGATCTCTGGCACCCTGAAAGAGCACTGGGCTACCCATCACTAGCCCAGGGAAAGATCAAGATTCAGTGTTCAGTGAAGAATGATTCATACTGACCATGTCTTACATTTGCCACATCATAACATCCTAGAATTGTGTATCAAACCATCAAAAAATGGGGACTGACTCATGTGAATTTAACTTGAAGATATGAAATCTTCCCCAGGACCTGACTGTTAGCTATAACAGTGTAGAAATAATATCAGCTCTGTCACTTCTAACCCAGTTGTTGTTGATAGCCCTTTAGGAGAGTTCTGTGCCAATATTCATATGGGCATTGTAGTGTTTTATTTTGATATAATGTGTTTGACATTTAATGGATTTGTTCCACTTCTTGAGATATTGAGTTACTTGTGCTTTATTTATGCTTTCTAAATGACTAATTTCTTGACTTATTTCTTCTTTTTTTAAAAAGTATTTTATTTCCTGTGTATGTGTGTGTGCCTGCATGAGTTTGTGCACCATAAGCATGCACCTGCCTGAAGAGTCCAGAAGAGGGCGTCAGATTCCTTGGAACTGGAGTTAGAGGTGGTTGTGAATCACTGGGGATGAGTTTATACTGTTGGTTTGGAAGCTAGAAAGTATATCTCCAGTCTTCTGATCCATATTATTTTAACCTACTTAATTGTGCACAGTATGTAAAAGACAGACACTCAAATCACTGAGTATTGCTAGCTTCCTCTCAAATATAACATAAATCTTGGAACTATATAGCTCCAAAGTCCAAGATACTTACTACTTAGTCCTGAGGTGGAAACTTAAGGGTTCATTGGAAGTCGGTTGGATGGTGTTTTGCTGGGGCAAACACGTGAAGGATCATTTCATTAAAGTAGATACAGGCGTGAAAGACTAAGGCAGACTCAGGGAGGAACTTTTCACAGACACAGAAGAGAGGATTAAAGCAAGCACATGAAAGGACATGTGATGAAGGACTCTGCTAATGACACTCATGTATTGGTCTGCCTTACATTGCCGTCGTTGAGCTACATTTGTTGGGACTCAGTAGAGAGAAACCACCAAAAAGCTGATGGTGCACTGCAGCTTCTTGCTGCTTCCCTGGACTTGTGCCGATTGGATGCACATGCTGAGGCAAGGCACAGGGAGGACACGTGATGTCTGGAGGGCATAAATAGGACCCCACAGAGTGACAGACACAGAGCTTGGCTTGCAGTTACAGCTAGCTGTGCAACGCTTGTAGGTCTTGAGTCTTTGCTAACTTTCACTTCCCCAAGAGAAACACAGCAGAGAACTTCTACTGGTGTTCATTCTGGTCCCTCCTGCTGACTCGAGCAGAGCTGAGGCCTGGCTGTCTCTGCTATGTCATATCACTGCTGTTGCTACCCTGACTGAAACTGGACTGCTGGTGTATCTGTGTTTACAAGTGGATCGAGCTGCCGCTGCTTGCTAATCTGTGAACTGAACTGCTGATTTCTAGACAACACAGATGGGAGTTGCCCCAAAGGACCTTTCTAAACAGGTCCACTCCCCACTACCCCCATATCCTTTCTTTTCCACTACCTCTCATGGGTAGTGGGCTAAAGGGAAGTTAAAGTGTTGAAGCAGAGGTCTGGTAAGTCACAGGCGTTCCCCATGGTAAGGAGAAAGCACAGAATCTGGGTAAGCAGTAATTCTGCTGTATCAAGCTGCCCAGGCTTGTTGGTATACATTCCCATTTCTCTGCTATTGTTAATTTAAAAGATTTTTTTATTATTATTCTTATGTCCATTGAAACAGTTCTCATTTACTACTTGAGGTCTTTTAACTCCGGCAAGATGGTTGAAATAATGGCTGCATTTATGCATTTATAAATCGAGCATACATTTAAGAAACAACAACCCATTGAATACACAATTCCATTTAAAATATTTTAAATGACCAGGTTACTGAAAAAAAAAAGAACCATGCAATTTCTTCTGTGTATTGCCTGTGAAATGTTACAAGTGCCAAATGTAATTACCTTAATGCTATTTTTGATATCATATCAGCAAATCATGCCGAGTCCCCACTGTGACACTTCTCTCAGGGTAAGCATTAGGCCTGTGTGAGTGTAGGTCTCTGAGGAAAATGCCACTTCTGTGTGCAGTCATTAGCCACCCCAGCATGCCGGAAAGGCCTGCTTCCAGCCACTTGTGGAATGCTGGGCCTGTAAGCATCGGCGACATTTACCTCCTGTTTTTCTTTTCCCAATTAATCCTCAGAGAATCCTCTTTCTATGTGCAGAGAATCATTTTATGCAATAAGAGCCTTTTCCCACTCTAGTTTCCTTCTTAATCACCGGAAAACCCCCTTCTCCTATTAAAACACACTCCATGCAAACTGGAAAAAAAGCCAATAATGATACATCGTGTGGAAGACTAATAGCCTAATGCCAAGGAGGAGGCGCACGTGGCCATGAGCTGGACGGAGGATTAGCTCTCTTCATGTTGAGCAAACAAAAATAACAACTCCTGGCAACCTCTGGAGGCCAGTGCTTTGCTTCCCAGAGTTCACAGGCTTATTAAAAGATTTCTTAAATGCTGCAAAGAACACCCTCCACATCTTTAAGCTTTGTAAAATACCCGCTTTTTTTTGGGGGGGGGGGATTATAAAAACACCATGTTCTGAAGTCCCATCCAGCTTACAGGTTGGAGAGAGCCCTACCCGGGGGTTAGCGCGGAGTGGGGAGTGGTGGTGGTGGGAAGGCACCCTCTGGGCACTAAAATACCATTTAGCATGTAGATTCTTAAATGGTCTCACTACAGAGCAAAGGGTTGCATCTTTATCCCCCATTGAGCTCTGTTAAAAATGAACTCGAAGGGCTGGAGAGATGACTCAGTGGGTAAGGGGGCTTGTTGTGCAAGGGCGAGGAAGGACCTGAGTTCAAGTCCCCAGTACCGAAGAGGAGCCCACTGTACCTCTGACCTCAGCACAGGCAGAAACGGATGAACTCCAGGTCAGCTAGCTTCACTGAAAGGGTAAACATCAGGCTCAGTGAGAGACCCTCTCCCGAGTAAATAAAGCCTAGATTGACAGAGGAGGACACGTGAGGGTTTCTTCTGGTCTATGGATGAGCTTATGCACGTGAACATGTACAGACATGCACACACAATACATATATATTCATAACACACACAGAAAATTAACTGGAAAGGCTTTTGAAATTTCAATGCGATTCTAAGCTATCGATTTCTTTAGATGGGATTGTGTGAGAATTGCAGTTTTGAGGCTGGGAGTAGTTGTGAAGCATTCTTGCTAGTCCCCGCAAGCCTGACAGCCTTCTCCAGCTTAATGGGAAAGATAAGGACAATAAGGTCAATGGCTGACCCCTGGGCAACTCTGAGTCTTCAGCATCTATTTTGGGTAGAAAACCATCCCTCAGGTTGCCATTCCATTTAGAAAATGTAATTAATAAACCATCACCTCTCGGCTCTGCACACAGCCTTCGCGAGCGCACAGGGAAGAGAAAGCAACTGAGACCTGTTTATTACGCATCTGTCCCTGTCTGGGTCTCTCACACTCTCTGAAGTCAAGGTGCTTAGATTTATATGAGGAAACTTGACTCTCTCCTCTGGTGACAAACTGTCTCTGCTCTTTCCAATCATCCGGTTCCCCAAACCCAGACTTGTCACGCATCAGCTTTTATAACTTGAAGCTTGGGTCTTGTTAAATATCTCCCAAAGGCTCGTGTGTTGGGGCTTAGTCGAGTGAAGTTAGACCATTGGAGAATGTCCTGGGCGAGGAGGATTCTTGGACCTCTTGCCCTCTCTTTGCCTTCCAGGGCAGTGAGGTAAGTGGCTGCCTCTACCTTGTGCTGCCATACATAAATTCCTCACCAAAGGCCCCAACGGCAAGGCCAAGTAAGTGTGCGGGAAAGCCTGGAAGCCTGAGCCCCTCTTCTTTCAGCTTGGCTTCTCTCTGTGCTTAGCACAGTAAAGGAGACAGTGAAGAACGAAGCACTCCAAGGAATTCCCCCCAGGGCCTGACTGAAGGTGCTTCCCTGGGATGACAACCTCCAGAAAGACCAGTGGAAGGAGACCTGTGGGAAGTGTATTCCAGGGCCAGGGATAGGGATGGGCAGAGCATTGCAGAAATTGTAGCTATGGCAGATGCTTGTGCAGCCTCTCTGTGCCTATGTGAACCAGGGCATGTGATTTTCTCTCTCTCTCTCTCTCTCTCTCTCTCTCTCTCTCTCTCTCTCTCTCTCTCTCTCTCTCCTAGCTATGAGAGTTTAAAGTGTTTATCATCTGGAACAGAAGCACTGGTGTCCTGCCTCAGGAACATCTGCAAGAATTTACTGTGTAGATATGAGTACATGTTCATGTATGTATTGTGTAGATATGAGTGCATGTTCATGTATGTATTGTGTAGATATGAGTGCATGTTCATGTATGTATTGGCGGTGTCGGTGGTATGTGTGTGTGTATATACATGTGAGAGAGAGACAGAGACAGAGAGACAGAGACAGAAACAGAGAGTTATATGATGTGTGGTGAGAAATCCCTGGCCATCCAGCTTTAATCCGCCTGTCTGCCTCTGCCCAGCTGGGGTCACAGGTGCATTCCATGCCCCCACAGCTGGCTTTCTGCGTCGGGTCTGGAGAATCTAACTCTGGTGCTATTCTTACGTAGCAATCATTTTACTGACAGCCATCTCCCCACCCCAAAGTATTTTTATCCACACTTCTTTCCCCTCTTAAACAAAGAAGGTGACACATAGAGATCAAAACAGCAGCTGTCCTCTATAATTTAAAGTGCTAAGTCCCCAGGGCTCCCACTCCTGAAGGCTTCATTCTCCCACTGTATCTGACTATACCTCTTGCTACCTGCCAGCCTGGTGGTAAACTGTTCAGCTGCCACATTGAGCCTAGAAGGCTTACAACTTTACCCCAGCTCGTTGTGGCTTTAAATTAATACTTACCCATTCAAATGTGGTCTTGATTGTCTAAAATTTGAGCAGCGTGGGTCTACACAGAGATTAATATCTATACCTTTAATCCTTCATACCAAGCTGGAGAACAATCGTGGCTTCTGGGGTTTTGTGCTTCCCTGCTTCTGAGTGCCAGGTCTTTGGGATTAAATCCAGCCTGGAGTGTTATTTGCTCTGTTTACTGCTATATGATGATTCTCTTATTATCTGCATGAGCTTCGGTGCTAATTGTACATTACAATGGCTGTAAGCAGGCAGCTGGGAGCACATCAGCAGGATCCAGGCTAGAGCCACTGCTGTTCAGGTAAGGCCAGCTCTCAGAAGAGATTCCCCAAGGAAGATGGAGGAGAGAGGGAAATCTTACTTTATAGTTCTCCAATAGCAGACCCAGTGCTGACCTGAGACCAAATGAATGCTCCAGGCTTTTGCAAAATGTCCTTCCATGAGAATGTATTGAAGAGAAAAATGAATGTCATTCTTAAAAACCCTTTAACAGCAACCAAACTAAACCCAAAGCTTCAGACGCTAGAATCCACACATGACTGATCTCAAGGGGCATTCTTGAAGAGAAATATACAATCCAAAGTTTTAAAGTAGTTGAAAAGATGCTGATGGTAATTAACTTGTTGTTAATATAAGCATGAGGATTAAAACAGTTCAGAGCAGTGACTGAAGGAATGACCATCCAGAACCTGGGGATCCATCCCATAAACAACCACCAAACCAGATATTATGGCAGATGCCAACAAGAGTTTGCTGAGAGGAGCCTGATATAGGTGTCTCCTGAGAGGCTCTACCAGTGCCTGACTAATACAGAAATGGATGCTCATAGTCATCCATTAGATGGAGCACAGGGTCCCCAATGAAGGAGCCAGAGAAAGTACCCAAGGACCTGAAGGGGTTTGCAGCACCATAGGAGGAACACAATATGAACTAAACAGTACCCCCAGAGCTCCCTGGGACCAAACCACCAACCAAAGAAAACACATGGTGGAACTCGTGCATATGTAGCAGAGGATGGCCTAGTCGGTCATCAATGAAGGAGAGGCCCTTGGTCCTGAAGGTTTTATTTCCCAGTATATGCCAGTGCCAGGAAGCAGAAGTAGGTGGGTTGAGGAGCAGGGAAAGGAGAAGATAAGAAATTTTCGGAGGGGAAACTAAGAAAGGGGATAATATTTGAAATGTAAATTTAAAAAACAGTCAAACAAGACATTTGAAAACTTGAGTTTGAACAAATAATTTTCAAAAATCAGCTTTTTGCTTTTATGCTATCATAAGAACTTACAGGAACAGTTTATATATTCTGTCCTCCAAAAAAACACTGTTGGTATCCTAAAACTCACAGTGACCCTGAAGTCACGCTTTAGGGTAAAATACTGTATTATGAATACTTTGCAAGTTATTCTGAAAGGCCACATATGGCACTAAATGCATCTAAAGAAGTATGATAAATTACACATGCAAAACAAATTATGTAGTATTTCTTGGCATTTTTTATTAACTTAAAATGATTTTAGCACTGACATTTTGCCCAGTGCAATGAAATACAAATTATAATTAGCAAACATCTTGGCGTTCATTCTCAAATTCATCTTTTGCAAATCCCAGTTTTCTGACAAGTGCATAGCCACTGGGGAGGAGGGACCGCCAGCCACCACCAGCCACCGCCAGCCACCCCCAGCCTCAGGCTTCACTTGACCGCCTAGGACTTCTCACGTAGCCCATCCTCTGGAGAGAAGACACT
Organism: Mus pahari; assembly: GCF_900095145.1. Lineage (NCBI taxonomy): Eukaryota > Metazoa > Chordata > Mammalia > Rodentia > Muridae > Mus > Mus pahari. The sequence continues at coordinate 89,461,106 of NC_034592.1, read as the reverse complement.
GATGCACATGAGGCTATGGAAGCCTGACTTGGGGCCTTCACTAGTGGAGCCCCCCTCAAGATGTTGGATCTCATTTTGTATTTGTATTCTTTTCTGTACATAGGTGCTCCCAAATGCATAGAAATCAACACTCACCAAAGCTACCCTGGAGTAGTACAGAGGGAGCTCAACGCATTGAGAGGAAGGCCAACCTACCACAAAGTCCACGGGACAGTGCACCAGGCAAAGCCCTGCACCCTGGCTGCTGCTGTTCAGGTAAATAGTGAGACAGAGCCTGGCAAATACTATAAAGTAAAGGTTGGTCGTGTATAATGTTTCTTTTGCCAAAAAGAATTGGCTAGAGAGATGGTTCAGAGGTTAAGAACACTTGCTCCTTTTCCAGAGGGCATGAGTTTAATTCCCAGTACCCACACAATGTGACTCACAACGCCTATAGCTCCAGTTCCAGGGGATCCAACACATTCTTCTGGCTTCCTAGGGCGCCTGTATGCAAGTGGTACACATAAACTCACACAGGCATGTACATGTACTCATGAAAATAACAAAAAAAAAAATACACCTAAAGCCATATGCTAAAAACTAATCCTACCAGTAAATGGGCCAGTGAGTTAGACATTTCTGTTTAATATCCTTAGCAATCAGGGAATGCAAATTAAAACTACATTAAGATTTTGTCTTACCCCAGGCAGGTTAGCTGCCATCAAGAAAACCAGCAGATGAGCTAGAGAAGTGGCTCAGGGGTTAAGAGCACTGGCTGTTTTCCCCAAAGACCAGGATTCAATTCCCAGGACACACACAGTATCTAGCTATCATCTGTAACTCCAGTTACAGGACATTTGGTGCCTTCTTTTGGCCTCCACAGGCACCAGGCACACCAGTGGTGCACAGATATACATGCAAGTAACACACCTTTACCCATAACACAATAAATTATTAAAATAAAGAAAGGTTGCAACAAAGCAAACATTTTCAACTCTGATCATGCAGACAAGCACAAACTGAAGTCACCTGACAAGATAAAGCAATGCCTCTTACCTCCAAATTCACAAAAATTCTTAGGTTACCACAACTTACATCTCATAAATAAAATAAAAATAAAAGAGGAGGCAAGGGGTGTTAGCTCAGTGGTTAAGGCTCTCCTAGTGAAAGGCCCTTGGTTCTATCCCTAGCATACATACACGTGCTCAAACACACAGACCATTAAACAGCTGTGGTTCCAAAGCTGAGGAAACACTTCATGACAGGCACGGAGCTCACAACATCCATCTCTGGGCCCTAGTGAGGGCAGTGCACTTCCTCCAGGAAGAGAAGATTGTACCCATGGGGAGAGATGAGAACACCATCAACTAGGGGAAAAGGGAGAATTCTGAGGCCGCAAACCAGAGACGGGAAGACAGAGTCATTTATTTCAGAAAGCCATGTTGTGGCTTCTCAATGAGATTTCTCTGAGGGTGGAAAAGTGTGTCCACCCAGTCACCAACTGGAAACTGACAGATTGGATGGGAAATGGACAGAGGCTAAAACAGCAAATCAAGGAAGACCGACAGTCTTGAGCAAGAGAAGAATGAGCTTCTGAAATGAATTTGGGGTTGAGCTTAGGTCTTTGGGCACGGATAAAAAAAAAAAATGACAGAAGCAGTTGATTTGATCTGGGGAATCGATGCAATTTCTTATTAAACTGCCAATCTTCCTTAGTGTCATCCTAAAGCTCATGATTTGGAGAGAGTTACCGGTGAACCAGAAAGCTACAAGTTCCAACATCTCTCCATGAGTAGTAAACACCTGGCCCTCACTCACGATTTCTGGAAAGTTCGGTGCCTTGAGCGCTACCAGGACAGGGATTTAGACATCCTCGATGCCCAAGATTTTTCTGACAGGCCACATTGAATAGTTTAACTTCGGAAGTAATTTGTAGCAAATGTCAAACTTGAAAACCACTTTCAAAGTAAGTACCAAGTTCTGACTTCCGTGAAGCTCTCAAACAAACGAAATGGCCAAACCTACAGTTTTGCCATCCAAAAAAAAATAAAAAAAATCTCTGTAAACTGCCATCCTGGAAAGCTGGTAACTTACAAGATCCAGCTAAGAATCACTAGGTTTGATTTAATTATTTCTTCTTAAATGGCAGTCCATGCCATCCATCCTTTGAGCTTCTTTGAGGCTGTGAATAAGATCGAACCAAATTCTTGGGGGGGGGGCAGGATGAGGGCATCACAGATCCCATGATTGTGTTGTGGGCCAGTCATCTGTCCATATTAAGCTTTAAAATGTAGGCAGATCTGGGTAACGCAGCCAACTGAAGCACTTGCCTGTGTTCAACTGCTGGTCCAACAGGCTGAACCAAGACACGGCCTCCTGAATCCAGCTGACATCAACTTCGTTTCAGGACTGGGTAAGGAAAATATGTTTACATATGCGGTTTCTTCAGTCTGTCCAAGGAGGCAGTAAGGCAGTATTTCCTCACTAAGAGCTGAACAGAGGGCCGAGAGCATTAAGGACAAGAGAGTCGTTCATGCATAGATGCACATGCAGATGTGTACGTGCTGTGCACATACATTTGACAAAGCTAAGCACTTTACATTATTGAATCCCAGCACTGAGCTAAGAGCCAGATGCAAAGGAAGTGCCCTGAATGATGAATGAAAGAAAAAAAAAAAAGGCTTTGGTATCACCAAACCATTTTCTAAATAGGCTGAGGAGGACTAAAAAAAAAAATATCTGCTAGCTAGCAGAGAGTGAACCCTAGGAATATCAGTATGTCTGTATATTTACCTATGTAAATTCCATGCCTTTAACCTGTTCACCTTCTTTCAAAGGTATTTTGGCAGTTGATTGTATAGTTTAGTGCTAGAGAGCTTACCTTTAAAAAAGAACAATTAATTTGAGACTATGTGAGGGCTATGGTTTAGTGGTAGAGGGTTTGCTTAGCATTCATACAACACTGGGTTCAGTTCCCAGCTTCATAAAGGTCTGTCAGTCTATCTGTCTGCCTGCCTACCTACCTGCCTGCCTACCTACCTGCCTGCCTGCCTACCTGCCTGCCTGCCTACCTGCCTGCCTGCCTGCCTGCCTGCCTGCCTGCCTACCTGCCTGCCTGCCTACCTGCCTATATCTATTGGGCACATTGTTTCAGACACTGTGCCCAAGTTGTGTAAATCCTGCCTTTCATAGGTACCCAGCATGACAGAAGGCCCAGAGCCACTGACAGCTGTATCAGCAAATAGTAGGTGCAACAACTAAAGTAGAAACAGAGTAGATTATGCTGAGGCATAGAAGACATCTCAGTTCCCAGTGGGGTTGTCATGGGATACCCTACACTCAACCTGGCACTGGGCGTGAATGTGAAAGAGCAAATCCAGGCTAGAGAATTCAGTTCCCATCATCTGATTGCTTGCTGATGTCACCACCTTGGTCTGCACCAGACATACCTCAGGGACAGATGGTTTAAGACAACAGCTGTTGCCGGGCCTAGTGGCACACGCCTTTATTCCCAGCACTCAGGAGGCTGAGGCAGGTGGATCTCTGCCAGTTTGAGGCCAGCCTGGTCCACAAAGAGAGTCCAGGACAGCCAGGGCTTTTACATAGAGAAATCCTGTCTCAAAAAACAAAAAGCACAAAACCAACAACAACAACTACAAAACCCGCTGCCAAAGCAGCAGACTCGGATCTGCCAAGCAAGCATCTCTTCACAGGGGCATAGCCTGGGCTCACAAAGCTCTACAGTAGTGACCACACTGGCCCGTCAGACTTAGACCGGAAACCCCAACCCAACCAAGACCTGGCAGCAACACTCTCACAGAGAACGGCACACAGGCAGCCAGCCAGGACTATGAGTTTTAGCTCCCTCTTCTATCACCCACTGGGCCCCGACTCCTTTTCCTTGCCCGCTCCCATCCTCCGAAATTCTATTCCTCACCCATTCCAGAAGTGTCCCCAGACACATTTAGAATCTTCTCTGTCCAGATCCAAAGAGAAGAAGCCAGGAGAAAGACAGACTTTCCTCCTCACAGCCAGTGAGGACTGCCTTCCACCCTCTACTCATCTGATGCCACCTATGGTCTGGATTTTGTCCCCCTGGGAGGTTGCCTTCTTAAAGGACAATGTCCCTTTACTTACAAAGTGTTGGTCTTCCTCAGAAGCCAGCACATTAGACAAGCTCTATAGCAAGGCTCCTTACCTGCGGCAGAAATACAGGCCATGAGTGACTGACAACACAGCCCTTAATGGCGATTTCAAGTCATGATTCATTATTCAAAACCCAAATTGGAAAGCTCTCTCTGAGCCAGAGGCAAAGCAAGGAAAATATGGTGCCAGTCCTCTAGGGGGCGCAATGCGGTTATAATATAATGGGAGTCACCATATGCAAAGCAGTGTACCTTTTCTGTATTACTATCCTCAGTAGTAAAAGTAGAAATCGGCACAATTAATATGAATAATGCACTTTATTCAACCCAATCCACCCAGAGTATTTTTAGTTAGACATGTATTTCATATGAGCACGTATGATTGAGCTGCTCATGTATGACTGAGCTGACCAGAACCGCTCAATTCACACAAGCAGCACCCACAGGCAGTTGCTGGCTACTGTACCAAACCAGGTGGGACCTAAGGCTCCAATGCATCTACATGTTCTCATTATCTCTAGTTATCCCTCCAGGGAAAGCGAAGTCCAGGCTCAGGATTGTTCCCTTGCTCAGGGGACAGTGGCGGAAGTCACTTACAGGCCTACTGCCTTGGGTTGCCCTTTAACACAGACGGATGGGTTGTTCTATACCAGGCAAGGGGACAGGCTCAGAACCAAGAAACATGACCTGTGTGAGAGCAAGGCAGACAACTAGCTTGCAACACCCACAGAATATCACTAACCTGGGGTCGGCTGTCAATACTTATGCGAGGCTTGGAAAGAATCTATTGGTTCTGCCACCCTGAGCTGCCCTACCAAAGGCTTCCACGGGTGTGTCTGGACGACTCCATCTGTCACTGATCCCTCACCTCACTTTGCATTTCATCAGGTTAGCAGCTAGGGAGTTTTCAGTTGTAAGTGACAGAAATGTTAACTCCTAAGAATCCGGATCACAGGCAAAGGGAGTGGGCAGTGGGGTCAGCTCCAGATCTGCGAGGCTCAGACAGGAAGCTGAAGACAGGAGGTGGAAGAAGTCCCAGCACAGGACTATAGTGCCTGTTCCACTAGCTTCCCACAAACTTGGGTTCACATTCTGCTATTGGCCAGTACTGGGTCACGTGTGCATCTTTGAACCAATCATTCCAAGTGATTGGTAGCTCCTCTAATTCGTATAGGCCACCTCAGGAGCTGGAGGAGAGGTAAACTCCAGCCAAGCTCTAGGGCTTAAGTCTGAAGAAGACTGAATCCTGTCAAGAAAAAAATTCAGGTTTGTAAGTAGCTAGAGGCAGATACTGGAGAGGTCGGGCAAATGTCTGCCACAATCAGGATGACTTGTCCAAGCTTTTGTTTTTTGTTTTTTGGGTTTTTTTGGGTTTTCGAGACAGTTTCTCTGTGTAGCCTTGGCTGTCCCGGAACTCACTTTGTAGACCAGGTTGGCCTCGAACTCAGAAATCCGCTTGGCTCTGCCTCCCGAGTGCTGGGATTGAAGGCGTGCACCATCACGCCCGGTTCCAGCCTTGCTTCTTTAATCTTGCCTGGTGTATGGGTATTCAACTAGGAAACTGCTAAACTCTCTAGTAGCTTTAACCATGTCACCCCAAATTAATTTCAACCAGCCCAAAGAACTGTCGTAATGGTGGGACTCCTTCGGCTAGATAAACCCTGCCTAGCACACTCCCCTTCCTGGGAGGGTTCTCCAGGATCTCTCCAGCAGAAGCCTGCACATTAACTAGGGGTATGAAGGCTTGAGAGCTTCATAAACGTTAAAAAAAAAAAAAAATGCAGACATCTTCTTTTATGAAGAAAGCTCGGGCTATCAGCTAGCTCACACAGACTGTGAGTAACGGCTGGGGAGAAAGGTTGAACTTATCTCTAACATTTAGTAAAACGACTTCTGGACGTTTGGGGGGGCGTCAAATTTCTGTGAAACATCCTTTACATGATTTTTTTTCCCTTAAGTTCCTCCTCGTGACAGGCCTGCCCCATGTGCATAAAGGACTTAAGGGCTAACAGAACTAATGATACATTCTGAAAAAAAAAAAAAAAGAATTCTTGCTGCTGGAGTATGTTCCTCAGCGACTTTCTGCTCCAGGGAGCTTAAAAATACCACATTTATTTAAAAGATGGAACACTCTTCCCAAGTTTATAATCTGTAGCAATTACTGTAATTAATAATCATTGACATCTACCGAGGCAGAGCCTGCCCACGAGTGTGTGCACATGTCTCGGGACAAAGTAGGTCCTCTGTACACTGGATGCAATGAAATCAGATCGAATTCTTGTCATAGAATTCTTGACATAATCGCAATTTGCAGATCAGGTCAAGCTATTCTGATGTGTTCCATAAGTCCTCTGAGTGGCTAGAACTGAGGAGGAAGAGGCGAGGGAGTGGTTGAGAATGCCACATTTGGAGAAAGCAATGACTCCAACCTGGGTTTTCCCAGTGATGGGGATGAAGAAATCACAAGGGCCACTGTGTGACTCCTTAGCAACCGCAGCATGCTGTGGTCTTACCCGGCAGATGGAGTGATGAGGGCGAAGAAGATGGGGGGGGGGAGGGAGTTCCCCTGCAGGGCATGGCAGAGGGTGCTATGTTGCAGCTGGCTTCACCTGAAGTTCCCACAAAGGTCTCCAGAGACATGGGGTGAGTGGGGGGTGGGGAGCTGGGAAGATTAGAGGCACTCTGGCAGCCCCAGTCCCCAGGGCCTCGAAGGTGGTCCATCTGTCTTCACGGATGGATGACTATTCCTTTTGCCGCCCTCAGGATCCTTGTGATGTCCCCTCAGAAGCCCATGGGTTCTCAGTCTGCCAGATCAGAGGCTCAGCCAGGAGGGAGTTCAGCATCTAGGGATGGAGGAACATCATTTTCAAAGGAGGCTGAGAGTGGCTTCGGCTTCCTTGTTTTGTTCCTGGCATTTATTTATTTATTTTTTCAAGTAAACAAGAAGGGCTGCATATTCTCTGCTAGATGGATCTGTTTTTGCCACATGGTTTTCAGTGTTCCTAATGAACTGTTAACAAGCTGTCAATTAAGCACACAAATTAGGAGAGATGGCACCAGAAGGATGCTATATCAGAGCTCGCCTAAGCTGCAGACTGCAGGTCCTGGAGCCCTACAGCCTTGAATTTGACCTAATGGCAACCTCTGACCCGTATGGGGGGAACAGGTTGCGATCAGGTTGGGCTGGGTTTTGAAGGGAGCGTGTAGTGTATAGAATATAATGAAAACCGATAACAAACTTTGTGTAGAAAATCCTCTAGTAACGCGCACAGGTATTTTTCTGCGGAACTTTGTAAATCTGTTTAGTTTAAGTGGGTGCTGTGAAGCCTTGACGTGGTGAGATTCCAATTGTCTTTTCTTTTCCAGCCAATTGGTTCCGTAGGCTTTCTGCCGTTTACTGGTCTTTCTGTGTGAGCTTATGGTGGGGCGGATGTGGGGAGGGGGGGGTGCATGGAGAACGCCGCACAAAAGGAGAAAACTGCACAAATGAATAACTAACAAACTTCAGATGTAATTATTCCCACTCTCTGGCTGCCACTCCTCCCCGAGACAGTCACCAGAAAGCACAGCTTGTTAGAGGAGCCCTAAATCTCCTGGGCCATTTGACTGTCAAAGAAGTGTCTAGAGAGGACCGTCTAAAGCCCTATCAGCGCTACAGAGAAAAAAGGGGGACATGAAAGGTTTTCTATAGACTGAGAGAAAGGAAACACACATCACAAGTGCTTCCGGAGAGAACTGCTGGGGGAATTCCTCTTACAGAAGCAGGGCAGCACAAAGGCCAGTTACTGGTTAACTTTAAGAAAGAGAGGACGCTCTGGGGTGGGGGTGTCATGTCAACCCAGTGAATGAGATGACTCTACCATGGGTTTGTGGTCAAAGGAGCCCGTGGGAGTCAGTCTAGAGAAAAAGCTGGGAGGCTGCCCCTAAGCACAGGTGGTAACAATGGTTCGGGATGCACTCGCCCACAGTCAGCCATCCCCCAGTGGCCTTTCTCTGGTTGGGTTCTAAGATTTGCAGAGCAAGGCCTGGCTGGTTTGCTAAGGTTGTGTGACTCAGTTTCTTCAAGACCTGAAATGGTATTTCCAATCCCCAAATGAAAACTGTCCAGGGCAGGTAGGTTCCCGAGTGCCTGCTGAGGAAGGGTCTAGAGAGGGGGTTCTGATCCCCAAGCCTTTCTCTGTCAAGTCCCCAGGCAGGTCCCTGGAGGCTAGGTCCCAGAGGTCAGGATGGCTGCCTTCCCCTCCTGTGGCAATACTGCCTTCTGCCTTCTGCCTCTTAAATCTCCAGTTCCTCCCTCTGCTCGGCCACACCTTGAAGACTCTTCTCGGGTCGCCCAGAGTATGGGTACATGCCAGGCCCCTCTACAGCTTTGGGTTGGGACTTTTCCCTCACAGAGACCTCAGCCTTGAGTCTAACCTCTGAAGAGCAGAGCCCAAGGCTCAATTCTGCCTTTCGCTGGGTGGTTGACCTCACTGACACAAACAGGACACACACACCCCCCCAGGAGTTCAGATGGAAGCCTTCCCAGACAGAGAGCAACCAACTGGAGGCTTGGCTCTCTTTCCTGGCTGCTTTGTCTTGGTCACGGGCCGTCTTGTTTCCAAATGGGATGTTCTGAAACTCAGAAACTCTCTTGTCGTTGAGATGGGTGATGGCAGGGACCTTCGGTGCTTGTATATGTGGATGGCTTCCTCTGATGTTGGGCACGGAGCTAACTTCATCTTCAAACATGGACTCTTATAACTTGCTGCCCTCCAAGCACTGCTGGCATTGAGTTTATTTCATCATCCTGTCACCCTGCCCTCCCATTGTCTGACACTCATGACTGCCGATCCCTAAAGGGTACTTTCCCCCTCACACAGGGAAAGAGAAAGAGACACAGACAAACTTAAGGACTGGATAAATAAGAACAAAAACGTGTGTGTGTGTGTGTGTGTGTGTGTGTGTGTGTGTGTGTGTGTGTTTACCAGGTGTTCTTGGGGCCCAGAAGATGACATCAGATAGCCTGGAACTGTGAGTCACTTGGTGACCTGGTGTGGATACTGGGAGCTGAACCTGGGTCCTCTGCAAGAGCAGCAAGTGCTCTTTACCCTGAAGCCATCTCTCCAACCCTTTCCTGTTAATTTACAGTCACAAGGGCATCCGGGGAGGTAGACCGTGTGACAGGGAAGAGGAGGAACTGGACAAACTGGGACACGGCTATGCACTGGGTGGGGGCGGGGATGATAACAAAATATTTTGTTTATAAATGCCTATGAGGGGCTATCCTCTTCCAGTTCCTCCGACTACAGCGCCAGTGTGGCCATTTGTGGCTTTCTTCTGCCCTCTAGTGGGCAAAGGTGGTCAGTGTTTTTCCTTGAGTGACAGCCAGACTCTTGCATGCACTTGTCGGCCTTCTTATTACATCATGAATTTTGATAAGCCCATTAGCCAGCCAGGCAGCCAGGAGGAGGATGTCTTTTTCACTTGATGACTACACAATGAGGAGTAATATATTTTAATTTAAACACCATAAACCTATTGAGTGCTTAATTAACTTTAACCGTCTTTAGGGGAATGAAGCCAATTTGAGGGGGTCAAAAGGAGTTGTTTCAATATCAAACAGTTTTACATAGTCAATCCATTCATTCGGCCTACAGCTACTGATTAACACACAAAATTAACATGTTAGTAAAAATTCATATTCAGGCCTCTGGGGAAATTAAGATTCGCATGCACAGAGCGTGATTAGCACAGCTATTGTTTCCTCCCAACAATATAATTTAATGGGTTTTTAGAATTACAGAAAGAGAGACTCGGTGCTGGTTTGAATTGATTATTTACCACAAAGCTTTGAAATATAGAAACGATAGAAAACATCTCAAGCCAAAAGGGCCAGAGAACAGAGGCAGAGGAACTCAGAGAGAGCGTGGCTTTCTGAGGAAGCTGGCCAGGGCGGACTGACAGAAAGGCAGGCTAGGTGCCACAGCCAGCCAGAAGCCAGGCCAAAGGGACCGGAGAGAAGCTTTGGGGCTGCAGGGGAAAACATGGGAAAGTAACTTTTCTACTTTCCAGGCAAGATGGGATTATTTCATTTAAGATTTAATCACAGGGCACATCCAGCAGTTCCCTAAAGTACGTATTTCAGGCAGCTCATGCTATTCAAACACATCAGATTCAAATATAACGAGGAAGAAAAACAGGAAAGGGGTAAGGTAATTACTGTATTCACAAACAAAGCTAATTCTGAGCTTCCTAGCAGACAAAGGGAAAATGCTAGGTGCCCTTCAATATATATTGATCTTTATCTCATGTTCTTAAATAACATGCTTAACCGGATAGACATGTTTCCTTCCTTGTGCTAAACTGTGAGAGCAACTGAAATATGGTCATTTAGAGAAAGGTCACTGAGTAGGAGGACTGTTAACCACATCTAATGACAGTCCAGCGAAAGGTACAGAGGTCTTCAGAAAGGGCTTCTTACGTCAGAGTTCCATGAAAGGTGGGAAGCTTTGAGAAGATCTGGTGAAGCCAGTTCTGTAGGGATCTGTGCCAGCGTAGGCCAGACGGATGCTCCGACCATCTTTCTGGAAGCTGGGTGGGAACAGTATCCTTAGGACTCAGTCCAGCAGGAAGCAAGTCGGGGTTTCCACCCCTGGAGTGTCGAAGTTTCTAAAGCAGCCATAGCTCACTAAGCACCTTCAGTCTCTATGTCTCGCCATTACACTCTGCCTGGTTGGCTCCGATGTGAATACGGTTCCCTCACACCATTTGATTGAAGGGCCAGTATTATTGTGTCATGTGCTTTTGGGGGGGGGGTTCACATGCTGACCGTACCTCTCCTCCCTCATCTCATTACTTCTTGATTTATTTTTTTACCACATGATACATGTCTGCAGACCCCACTGCCCCAACAGAGTGAAGCTCTAGGGGATGAAGCAGTTATAAACCCACTGGACACAACATGGCTGCTTCAGGGACCTGATCTGGCCACCCAGAGACCCAGCCTTCTACACTGCTGGGGATAGCAGAATATTAGCTACGTCTTCGAAGTATCTACATTCCTAGGACTCTATTTATTTACACCCAAGTAAATAATTACAGAAGTGCTTAGCGACCTAACTCTGTAGACATTTACCTCAGCATTAACTCATAAAAAGCCAGAAACACTCAACAGTAGACTGAGTACGTCTGGCTTGTGTTAACTAGTTGTGAGCACCGGCAGTCTAAAGCAGACCTACGTTTATCAATACAGAAAATGTTCATTTTATAAGGCTTAGTTAAAAGAGTATAGAATAAAGCAGTATCCCCCTCTAATCCCATTGTCTTTAGGAATGTGTGTATGCAGGCGAGCGCTCAAGGAGAAGTACAGAATCCAGCAGCAGCTGACGCTTAGCGTTGTCATTGATGGAACCGCAGTGCATATTGAATCTATGATACTGCCCTGTTGATCTGATATCCTAGAACTTCTAGCAGTTCCTGTCTCATCAGCATAAGCCCAGAGCCAGGGACAATTCCCACCCTTGGGTGTTAGCGAGTGGCTCCCTCCTGTTTGCTCTCTGATGCGCACGCACGCTTTGCTTCACATTTTCACTCTGCTTCTCTCCACATCCTAGTCTGCAGCTACCCCGACCTTCATCATCACCCTGAATGTCTGGAAGTCCCATGGGGTGGGGTTTTTCCTCCTGGGAATTCAGCAAGAAAGCGGTATTCAGGTTAGGGGACTCTGGAGTCACAGCTTACACAGTTCCTCTGCTTCAGGTGTGGAAGCCAAATCACAGAACAGTGTGGAAGAAAGACTGAGTTCTGTTCAGCGTAGCAGCCCAACCTGCCTGCCTCTAGACTTTGTTTATATGAGAAACATCACAATCGTGTCTCAGCCCTGTTATTTTGAATTTTCTGCTCTGTGTGGTCATTTCTATTCCCCCAGTGGCAGATACACTTATACTGGGGAAAAAGAAAAGGGACTAGAATTTCTAAATTGGACTAGCAAAGAAAGCAGGAAACAGTTCTAGGATTCCTTCTGGGATCGTGGGAGCTATTATTTAACATCATAAATGCTGACATCCATCCAACAGAGCCTAGGACATTATTTCAAGCATCAGCGCAGAGCTGTGGCAAGTTACTTCACTTTAAAGATGCTTAACGTGGGTACCATAATTGTCACTCTGTGGGGCAGGGAACCCAGAGAGATCTGCTTCTGTGTGTAGGGCCTACTCTCTGCATATTCCAAACTTTTCCTTTTATGTTTCAGAAGTGTCATTGTGTCTAATGCAGAGTATGAGCCCTAATCCAGTTTTGTGACAGGATGATCCATTCATTAGTTTTGAATACAGTAGCCCTCCACCAAAGGAAACATTATTTTCCTGGACCCTTTGGAGAATGCTGTGTCCGACTCAGGACTGTTGTGCTGTCGTCGGGTGAGGCAGGGTAGGCTTGCTGGTTGGTTGGTTGGTTGGTTTGGGCTCAGGTTTACTTTACCCTTCTCCTGGCACAGCACCCTTAGAACCCATCTCTGGTCTTCCTGTACTACCTAATGCTAACCTCTTTCCTAACAAGAGCCGTTGTTGTCTGAATATGAAACACACCTGACAGTTTTATATCTTGAATGCTTATTGCCTGGCTGATGGTGTTTGGGGTGGAGGGGTGGAGCCTGAAGCAGGTGAGGCCCAGGTGATGGAGTTAGATACCTAGGTATGGACCTTTGCAGGTGACTCCTGGTCCGTGGTTCCTGCCATGCTCCTCTGTGAGCAGCTTCTATCATATGTACCTGCCACCATGAGATGTACCACCACACCTTCCCCACCACGATGGACCAAAACTGTCTGAAACCCTGAGCCCAAATAAATATCCCCCCCCCCTTAAGCTGTTTCTGTCAGATAGCGTCATCAAGATGATGTTGCAGAAAATGAAAGAGCAGTTGCCACTTATCAGTCTGTTCAGGGCACCGGACACATAGCTTATCAGTGCTTTGTGTAGGCTGCCTCATATAATGCTCGCAGCAGACTTAGGTGTAGGAGCATGGCCTCTTCATTCTAAAGATGAGATGAGAGGGCCTTGGAAAGATGGACCATTTGCCTTTAGCCATTCAGTTAGTGGTTAGAAGTTAGAGGCCAAGCCACACTGCTTTGCAGCTAAGACAGTATCTTGTACTGTGCCCTTCCCATTCTGTGATGCCCAGCATCTAGAGACCCCGAAGGTTAGCTGAGTAGCCCACCACCTGGTGGAGTACAGTCCATTCCTAATCAACTACCCTGGCTGGGATTAAGTCACCAGGGTTTACTGAGAATGAGTCTCCATGCCTAGAACAGCCACAAAGGGATCTGGCTAAACTGGGGTCTTTCCTAGGTCTTTCTTTCCCACTGCTCAAGAACGGAGCCCGCTGTTGAGGTGCTTCAGCACATGGAGACACACACACACACACACACACACACACACACACACATGGTTGAAACAAGAGCCACATTTTTCACCTCACGATTCTTCACAGAAACAAAACGGATCCAACAGCAGCTTGTGAGACATGAGGAACAACCATCTCGGGGGAGCCTGGGCCTGCAAGGGACAGTGGCCCCACACTCAGCCCAGGATTTAGAAGGCGTCCTTGAGGAGGCTCCTGAGGTACAAAAGTGAGATTGCACCAGGGCGGAGAATGAAAAGAGCCCAGTGCCCCTCCCTGGGGCAGAACTGAGTGGGCAAAGTGAACGATGGGAGGAATGGAGAAGTCAGGCCTGTGTCACCTCCTCTGTGAACCCTGAGAGAACTCTCCACAGTGTGCACTCCCTCTCTCCCTCTCTTCCCCTCTCTCTCCTCCCCTCCCCCCTCTTCATTCCTCCTTCTCTCTACCCCTTTCCTCTCTCTCTTTCCCCCCCCCCATCCACCTCAGAAAGCTCCTCTATGCTCACTGCTGTAACAGGCACCCATGGGGAGACAGCCTCAGCATAGATGGAGGAAGCAGCCACCATGACAGAGGCAATGCCAAGTGTCTAGAGTGGCTTCCAGCAGCAGCACCTGGCCTCCTGGCAAGCCCTCATCCAGCCTTGGAGTTGTGCCTGTGCTTTTTTTGTTCCTGGGTTTTGACATCTCCCTCACTCCACCCTCCACATCATTTTCCTGAAAAATACCATCCTGTTAAGTGCTTCCCTGGATGGGGTGGGTCCTGACTGGCTACCCTTTTTATCCCTACAGAAGTTACCNCCCCCCCCCCCGACGCCTCAGGCAGCCACACGCTGAAACCTAGCCCTCCCGAAACTGCAAGTTTGATTTGTAAAATGGAAATGAAATCCTCTTTCATGGGGCACTTTAGCAAGCCAGCTTTTGTTTAGGTTGTATATACTTCTGAGAGCCTCTTCAATGTGTAAGGCACAGGGCAGGATTGTTGTTAGTCCAAGGACGGGCCACCCTGAGACTTTTGCACTTTATGGAGAAATGACATGGGCTGAGAACACAGAAAGCTATTTACCACTGTGCGTGACTTGGACCACAGACCCCATTGCCTTTCCAGCCCATAGTCACCAAGCTCCGAGAGCTTCACACGCTCAATAACTACTTATAATTAAGCATCACAAGGGCGGTCTTCAGCCTCCTTCATCTAGGTTGTCACAACAGCATCCTGTGTTCCCTCACCTCCCGTCTCCTTCCACCCTGGAGTCTTTGGCTTACACATAACCACACCTCTCCCACTGTCTGACTCTTTAACACCACATCGTGGCTTAAATTCATTTGTGGTGCCATAACAAGTCCTTTCTCCCCATGCTCTTTCTTCCTATCCCCTCAATGGCCACACCCTCAGTTTATGTTGCCACCCATGCCTGAAGTATGTCCTCAGTCCTGCCTGCTTTATACCACATTATCACCCATAAGAGTTTAATACTATGAAGCCCACAGCCTGCTGACTGTGTCTAGAGCCTGGGTGTGAATTAACCTTTGCATTTCTGGCTCCCCATGCTTCCAGTCCAGAATAGAGGCCAACATTTTAGAGCAGTGGATGGCAATAAAGGAGAAAAGTAGACTGTATACATGGATACTAGTCCAGATCCAGGCTCAGGAAAAGGAGGAAATGGTCCTGATGTACCCAGAAAGGCCTTCACGCCTAGGAATGCCCCCTGCCAGAGATGCATCTGTTGTTATCCAATTCCTATCCTTGAGCTTAGTATGTGAAGGCTTCCTAGTTTGCCCGGTCATATCTTCTACAAGCCTGAGTCATGCTTCTCCCAATGTCTGAACTGGCCTCCTCAGGTGTCTTCATCCTGAACTGCTTACATCGTCCTCATTCCCGGCTGCTTCCTCCGTCTGCCTTGGCACTGACAGAAATTAGCCTTGCCCTATCATAATGTGCCTCTGATGAACTCAACTACAGGAGGCAAAGCCAGGGGTCGTTCTCCATAACGCATCACTAGGAAAATGGGATGAATGAAATGTTCATAGCCATGTGACATCAGGCTTCTGCTGGGAAGAGCTGGGGTGGAAGGAGGACCATGGTCTCTGCTTCCAGCTTGGGAAAATGAGAGGATGCTGTTTCTCATCATTACAAGCTTGTCTTGATGGAAGCTCCTCATTCACTTCAGTTCATCCATCCTGTTGCCACTGACCCCTGGTAGAAGTTAACTGATGCTAGTCTCACCACACAGACACCTCCACCTCCTCCTTTCCACTCTCACCTCCACCTTGCTATGCAGGAACACCCCATCTTTCACTGAAGTAGCCTCAGAGGAGATGTTCCTTCCCTGATACCTTCACAGGGGAACCAGTTTTCTTCCTAGAAAACAAGCAGAGTGTATTACCATCCTATACAGAATCCTTCAGGAGTTCTCTGGTGGCCTGCAGAAAATATTTACATGTCTTCACAGACCCTGAAGATCTTCTAACAAGTGAATCCCAGTTCTCCTTTTGCTTTCTCACCTGCTTGCAAGCACCCAGCCTTCCTTCCCAAGGAGGTACCACTATTCCACTGAGTTCAGATTGATTATTCCCTTCTTTTCAGGCAGAAATAATCCCTCCATTTACAACATCGCCATGACTCATAGTTCATGTCTTAACTTCTTCTTCCTATCATTACATTCAGCTGCTTTCATAGAAGACTGGATGCAAGCTAGTACAGTAGATGGTCAATATACTTACAGTAGCTGCAAACGGATCAAATGGCTCAAGGATGCTGTGAGTTCTGGTTAATGGGTTCATGTAGGTGTGCAAGTGGCAGTGGTTAGGCCATGGCACGAAGCAGCTCAGGATGAGAAAGTAGCTCTTAAGGAGTTCACAGCATGTTGTGATAGTATAAGTGGATGTGGGAACACTAACACATCACACCATACTGTAAAGGAAAACAATCTGCTTCACACACAGATGCCAGACAAGGCAGAGGCCACACAAGGTTTATTTGGCATCCAGCGGGATTTCCATGCCATGACTCTGGAGCACACATTTGGAATTTAAAATATTTTTGTCTCTTTGTGGAGAAATGGAGATTCTTTAAAAGCCTCAACATAACTGTCCGTGGCTGTTGGAGTATGTCCTCCTGATTGGTCAGCACAGGGGACTCTCCAGAGGCAGGATAACCTAGTAGCACGTGAGCCAGACCACCAGGGTTCAAACATCAGTTGTCACTTCCTGCCTGTGTGACTATCGGAATCTGACCAGCCAGGGCATCCACAGAGGACCTTTTCTTTCTTCCTGAAGGGTAAGCTCTCATTTTTCAGATCACCAGAGGCACTGCTCAGTGTAGACTTTGTTCAAATCTGGACTCCTTTGGGCGTCACTCCAGATGTGTTAACCATAGCTCCCATTACTATGATATTCCTTAGTGGGAGAAGAACCCAAGGCAAGGCAGTGCCACAACCTGGATGGTGGCTGGACACCTGACTCAGGATCAGTCTGATGCTAATCCGAGCAGGACCTAAGAAGTAGCTGGCAGGAAGACCGTACTGAGTGAGGATAATAGCGACTACTTAAGCCCAGCAGATTCAGTCTCCCTCTAATATATAGACAAAAAGCTTTAGAGAAAACTGGGAGCAAGAATAACACACACACACACACACACACACACACACACACACACACACGCATACTCATGCACCCCACAAAGCAGAGGATAACAGAAGTGTGGCTCGCCTCACATAGGATACAGACAAACCAAAGACCTGATTAGTATGGTCAGGTCTGTCTGGTGTGACTTGGATGGGATGGGGGCATGTATCCTGGGAAAGCTTGCTCCAGCATGCATGCTGACTCTCACCAGCTGCATCTCTGCCACTCCCTGCCCAGCTTTCAGTCCCTGGGAAACTCTCCTCCTCCTGCCCGAACGACTGTTTATGGCTTACAAATAACTTTGGGGAGGGACCTTGGGAATTTTCCAAGTTTTGGAGCTTTCTGGACTTTTCAGCTTCTTTAACTTCCTGGGTCATGAGAGCTTCCCTCTTCCCTCTGAGAGGAGTGTCTCAGTTTGCAGGAAATAGCTACACTAGAGTAGTGGCATCCACTTTGTTCCCTGAAGACAGAGGTGACACTCTCATATTCCAGGTATGAAAGCAGAGGCCTTGGGTCAAAGATGATGGTGATCTCCCAGATCTGTGCCCATCTCTGGACATGACCCTCAATCTAGACAAGAAGCCTCTAACGTCTGAGTTAGAGTTTCTCTGCCCCCTCAGTCTGTGTATTGACTGAAGACTCGACAGTCCAAACTGCCCTGCCTTGCTCTCTTGTTTCTCGTCTACACATAACACCCGGGGCCCATGGGCTCTTCCTCCCAATCCTCTTCTTTTCTTCCCCATATCCTTCCCTGTAGAGGGATCTCTTGGCATGACTCCACTCACTTGATGATAGTTCTCCTCTCTTCTACCACCTACCCAATAAATGTTGGCTAGCTGACTAGTTTTCTAATGCAAAGTACTATAATACTAGAGTTGTAATTCCCCAAACCACTTCCTCCCCCCGCCCCCGCGGGGGAGCCATTATGCCCCCAGGGGACATTTGTCAAAGCCAGAAGATATTTTAGTCACAGCTAGGGGATGTGTTCCTGGAACGCAGTAGGTAGTGGTCAGGGATGTGATAAATGTTTCATAATCTAGCACTATGAAGACTTTTAACAGGTTGAGGGACACTGCATTAAAGTCATAAGAAAATTGAAAAGAAACAGGATCTAGGGACACAATAATTATAATGTTAATATAGTAATGGATACAGGACAGCTTAACCTCACTGCCCAGATGCACCACAGCACTGTGCTTCCCAGCCCCCAAACGATGCTAATCAGAGTTGAAAGCAATCAACAGTTGGCAGCAAACAGACCCCAGCTCTCAGTGGTTAAAATGTGACCATGCATTTTCTAGGGTGGGGTTTTCTGGACTCCACTGACAGCATCATGGAGGTGTTGGATTATAGTATCCCAGGACTGCATGGATTGTAGGCAAGTCTGTGCTGGGTTGACCAGTTTGAGGATGTTTTAAAGTCCAGTCCATGAGGCTGCACTTAGAATGGTCCTACGAAGCATCTTTCTAACCTGGATAGATGTTCTCTTGCTTTCTTAGTTCCATGGTGGTTAAGGGCATGAGCTCTGGTGGTACCCAGACCACACCTCAGCTCCGGCAGGGTCTTCATCAAGCAATCCCATGTTCCGTACCTGGAAAGGAGGGGATGTTCTGAAAGTGTTGGTGGGAGGGAGGAACGGCTCATTCTTTGTTACTGCTCCATAAACTGTTTGCTCCTGGGGAAGAGTCAATTAACACTGGACATCCAGTGCAGGAATTAAATACAGTGAGTCCTTGAGTGACGGCTCAGGGCATGGAAGGCCACCAGCCCTTTCACTTTTACAGTGAATAAGATTCTGCTGGTGCTGTCAGATACCTGAATGGTACCTGTGCCGTCATCCTGTTCCTTGACAAAGCACTACAGACACAGAGGAAGGCCTAATGCACTGGGAATTGAGTGGGCTTAAATTCCTAAAACTAATTAAATATCAAAAGGTCTGCCTCTAGTTTCAAGCCAAAGTTATGTTTGAGTGTTTAAATTTTAATTTGTACATGCACAACCCAGACTAGTGACAGGACTAGGAGCCAACACCCTGTCTCTTTATATTCCCTCAGCATTGCGTTCCTATTTCAAGTGCTTAATAAATAGTAAATGAACAACGAAGACCAACCTTAGGTTTTGGCCACTGAGTTTCCTAAAGTTGAGAATGAAGCACAGACAGGAAAGCCTACGACCTGTACTCTGGCTCACAACTGAGCGTGAAGCAATGGGGATGAAAGAGATTTGATTGTAGCATCAACTCTCCCGATAAAACCTCAGTGTCTGCAGAGAGAGCATCCGCAAGGCAGAGTTCTGTAAGTCCACCACAGGCAGCTTGATGGTGCAGAGCAGGGAGACAGCTAGATGGATGCAGGCATCGGTGAGGTCAGCTCTGAGCGGTACCCGCTGTCTAGGTGCACAGTGTCTAATCTCAGATCCTCCATCTGTGCTGGGCGATACTGTAACCGGGCTAACCCTGCTGCTGTCCTGCATCCAGATCACATGTTGACATCCAAATCCCCAGCACCACAGAACATCACCTTATGTGGAAGTAAGGTCTTTGCAGAGGCAGCTGGGTTTAAAGGACATCATTGTATGAACCTTCTCTCATATGAGAAACGAACTTAAAAATAGGGACTTTGGACATAGTCACACACTGGGGAAATGCCATGGGAAGATGGGGGGTGGAGTGGGGCACTGTTCCACAGGCTGAGAATGCTTGCAAACTCCTAGAAACCAGGGGAGAAACAAGCAGCATGGCTGCTTCTACAGACCTGAGGAGGAGCCAGTAGCCCTGCTAACATCCTGATGTCAGGACTTCTGGACTGTGAGGCGAGACATCTGTGTTGTTCTTAAGCCGCTTGCCTGACGGTATTTTGCTACATCAACCCTAGCAAACTAATATACCTGCCCTATGGGGTTATCATAAGACATAGAGACCAAGTTTAAAAGGCAGAAAACAAACAGCACACATTTCATCCCGGGTAGAGCCACAGCTTTGGTTACCATTGTTCACTATCATAACTCAAGTCGAATCCCAAACTGATAACAGATAACATGCACACTAAACCCAGAAAACCTTTAAATGCCAAAGTCCCCTTTGTCCTGAGAAAATAAGGGGGAGGTAGTTTAGGGAATATATACAAAGGAGAGAAATGTCTATTAACAATATTTAATTAATTTAGTTACATCTACACATTTAAACTGCTTTATTCATACAAGATTGTGTATACTGGTTTCAAAATCTCATTTCCATTTATTTGTTTTATGGAATAATTTTATAACCTCTCCCTCCCTCTCCCACTCCCTCTCTGTCCCTCTTGCTCCCTCTCCCCCTCTCTCTCTTTCAGGACCATTTGTATCTGTTGAATCAGTTTCACATAATTTCATCTTCCTCTCCAGCTAACTTTTTTGAGACCACCACTTCTGAATATTCGTAGGCTGCTAATGCAGAATTGAATCCCAGCCACAGTTATTATGCTCACATACGATTATAACCATTATCTTTCCTTACAGCTCACATGTGTATTCCTGGTCTCCATGTCAAAGCCACTTAATTGTGATGTTTTACGGTGTGATTTCTGAAAGGCACCTTTTTAAAGGAACCTAACACCTACCATGGGGTCACACTCTGAGAAGGCCTGTACTTCCCAGATCAGCACAGGGAGCCTCACTGAGCGTAGGAGTGAGGTGGATTTAAGTTCTTCTAGGTTTTTCAGCACAGACATATCAAAGTGAGTCTCCCAATCTGAGAAAGCTCGGAGCACTTAAATATAGATACATCCATCACCTCAGCTCCAGTTAAGCACTTTTGCCTGCACCAGTCAGGATGTCATTCCCACGCCACTCACTCTCGTCCTTCAGTGCTAAGTTCAAATGTCACTATTCCTCTCTGCAGCCGCCCACCTAGTATACATGGCTAGAATGAATCACAACAGCTCACCCCTGTATATCACACAGCTTTGCTATAGCTCTGAGCCCAGGCCATCTTGTCCTCATTATCCATACCATGTCTGCTTGCATGCTGTCACTCTCTCTGCCATGATGATGGAGTAAACTTCTAAAACTGTAAGCAAGTTAAATGGCTTCTCTTATAAGAGTTGCTGTGGTCAATAGTGTCTGTTCACAACAATGGAACATTGACAAAACACCTGATTGTGGAGTTTTATTGCAGCAACAGAAAAGTGACTGTGATGGTTTGAATGAGAATGACCCTCATAAGCTAATATATTTGAGTGTGTGGACCTTAGTTAGTGGAACTGTTTGGGAAGGATTAGGAGGTGTGGCCTTGTTGAAGGAGGTGTCACTAGGAGTATGCTTCAAGCTTTCAAAAAGCCCATGCTAGGCACAGTCTATCTATCTATCTATCTATCTATCTATCTATCTATCTATCTATCTATCTATCTATCTATCTATCTATCTTTTCCTTTGTGTTTGTGGATCAGATGTAAGCTTTCAGCTGCTCATCCATGCATAGTGCCTGTCTGCTGCCATATGATGGTCATAGAATCACCCTCTGAAAGTGTAAGCCACAGAAATTCTTCCTTCTATAAACTTCCTTAGTCATGGGGTCTTGTCACAGTAACAGAAAGGTGACTAATACACTAATCACTAGACTCGTAGTGAATTATTGTTGTTTGCATGGGCATGCCTGCCCATACACACTTATTCATCCGTGTGTGTGTGTGTGTGTCTTTAAACAACTCAGAATCACACTATAGATGCCTTTTTACAGCCTGCTCTTTTTGTTCCACAAACCATCCTTTGTAAAGAAATGTAAGTTTATATCATAATTTTTCATGGAAGTACAGTATTAGATAATCAAGTTTTGCCTGATCATTCTGCTGTGTTGGACCCAGAAGCTCTTCTACATTTTTCATAATCACAAGCAGTGCTGTAGTAGAAAGCTCCCTGTAAATTACAGCTTTGGAAAATGATCGCTTCCTAAGACTCAGTTCTGAGAAGGAGCGTGCTGGTGCCACAAGATGCCTGTAACGTCACATTTCCTATCTCAGCCGCGGTGCCAGAGTGTGTTTTCTGGGGTGCTCAGCAACATCAATGCTGTTAATTCTTACTTCGTCTTGGCCAAATGAAAGCACACGCACAAAGCAGCATTCCTTATTTTCTATCAGGGTTTTATTTATGCGTACATGTGTGAGTGCCTCTCTGTGCGTGCCACATGTGTGCGGGTGCCCAAGGGGGCCGGAAGAAGCCATTGGATTCCCTGAGCTGGAGTTAGAGCTGTAAGCTGCCCAGTGGGAGCACAGGAATTGAACTTGGGTCCTTTGAAAGAGCAAATCAAAGATATAACTGTTTACTGTACATCATGTTATTATGCAATTATTTATATTATATTAAATATATTTTAGTGATAGGTTATAAGTATTTAGTTGTTCATAGTGTTATATTGTAATAATTATTTATTAAATCCCTAATTAGTGAATCTTCCAGAATAGGAACTGCCCACACTGTTCATGTACAAGGCCCTGTTCTCTGATCACCATGATATGGATTAATCTCCTGTCAGCTGGTCTGCTACACTTCCTCAACCCCTGCCATCCCTTGGGCAGGCCAAAGGTTCTTTTTTTTGGTTCAAAAGGAACATAAACAGGCATATTTAAAATATAATTAAATTTTGAAGTAACATTCCTATTTTTAAACTCTATCCTTTTTTTCATTTCCTTCTCAAAACAGTTTTGTTACTTTTATATGATTGCTTTGCTGATGAAGAAACTGAGGCATGACGTGTGACTTGTCTACCATCTACCGTAGGGAGAGCATAATTTGAATCTAGTGGTTTTGATCCCAACGTTTCTACAGCAACAGGTTGCTATAGTAACAGGAACCACTGCAAGGGACATATGATGCCCCCAAAAGACACAGTGGGTGAAACATAGGCCCTTTGAGGAGGCTGTAATCACTAAGTCAGAAGGAACAGCTCAAGTTTTAAAATAAAGGGCTGGAGAGATGGCTCAGTGGTGAAGAGCCCTGAATGCTCTGCCAGAAGACCTATGTTTGACTCCTAGTACCTACATGATGTCCCACAAGCATCTGTAACTCCAGTTTTAGGGAATCCAAGTCCTTTTTCTAGCTTCCAGAGCCACTGCACACATGGCACACAGACACACATGCACCCAAAAGAGCCATATATATAAAATATAAATAAGTAAATTATTTTAAAACTTTAAAGCAATGAGAGTCCACTACCCATGTGGGCACTGGAGCCCACCTGGGCCTTCGCCCCCGTCAACCAACGAATGCTTGAGTAGGAAAGTAGTGTCAAGATGGGAGGTCAACTCGGGGCCCTAAGGAGTTAGGCACACAGTGCTCACCAAAGGCCAACTGGGACAGTGACCCCATGTTCACTGCCTCATAAACAATGAAAATCAAAAGTCACACACTCTCCTGAGCATATAGAAAGCAGGAGCAAGGTTTATTAAGAATTACATTTAAATGAGAAATTGAAGAAATTGAAACTCCCGAGAGTGTGTGGGTGTAAGAGATCGTCCCTAAGAAAGGAAAGAGCCATCGCGTGCCTTGAAGGTTTTTAATATAAGACATGGAGATTGCCGTGGGATTGGTTAGTTCTCTGGGGTACAATGGGTGAACTAATGGAGGGTTCACATGGTCTATGCATGACCCCATGGTCTAACCATCGAGAAGATGTTGCTTTTCTTATACATGATGTTAGAGGTGGTCAAAGCCAACCTCTGTCCGTTACTGCCTCCAGCTTTGTCATTGACTGACCTTGATGGCCTGCTGGCTGTTAGTCACTGGGCCACAATTTCTTCCCTCTGATATTGAAAGTATCAGGTGTCCAAGTGTACACTAAACTGAGTTCTCTTTGTTCTCATGTGGCATGCCCAGTTTGTAGATTTACCATGCTATCACAGTCACCAAGACATAGCTGTAGTCAGTGTTGGCTACCTCACATGTAGCCCTCGTCTCTGGAGTGGTTGGAAGTGTTCTTCTAGCTTTACCTCTGTCTGCCATAATTAGCTATACTAGAAGCAAGAATATAAGATAGGACAAGAGCGTCTCACATATGCCCCTCAAGGGCTTCTGAGAGACACTGTGAGTAGCAGAAGAACCCCCTGGCTGGCAGCCAAAGTTCTGCCGGCCCTTTGTTCCCCTGGCCATCCCCATTAGTTAAGCTAGAGCCCTAAGAAGGAGAAACTGAAGAAGCTGATAGAACCTAGAACGAGCACTGTACCTCTGGCCTTGAAGAGTTTGAAATGCCTTCTTATGAACAGTGGAGCTGCAGAGAGGACTTGAAGGGCCACAGAATGTGATGGGGGCAGAATTGTGTGTGTAAATAACAACTGCATTCCTGTTGACCCTACACTTTGACCCTACCCTTTCTATTTCTGAAAAAGAGAAAACTGATTAAAAAAAAAAAACTTATAATACCATTGTCTTAGTCACTCTTCCAGTTTCTGTGATAAAATACTCCAACAAAAGTGAAGGAAGGGTTTATTCTGTGTCTCAGTTTGGGGCTATAGTATATTGTTGCAAAGGGCCACAGTGCAGGAGGAGGCAGCTGCTCACATTGCCTCAGCAATCAGGAAGCAGTGAGTGATGAATGCTTGTATTTAACTCACTTTCTCCTTTTTATGCAGTCCAGGATTACAGCACAGGGAATGGTGCTACCCACAGTGGACAAGTATTCTTACTTTATTTAACTCAAGATAATTCCCAACAGGTATGAGTAGAGACCCATCTCCCAGATAATTCTAGAAATCATCAAGTTGATATATGAGGTAAACTGCCATGGCCATAAACATCCATTGAAAGTGTCCTTGGTAAATATACTAAAGCAGTTTCCTACAATCACAAAATGTGGAGCCAGTAAAATTGTTAGCAGGCCAGCAAGGTACCTCAATGGTTAAAAAGTCACTTGCTACCAAACTGGACAACTTAAGTTTGATCCCAGAAGCCCACATGACAAAAGAAGAGAAGTGACCCTCACAACTTGTTTTCTGACTTCCATGTGCATGCTGTGGCACATATGTACATAGATACGGATGCACACACACACACACACACACACACGCACACAAAAATTAAACCTTGAAATACTATTTTTAAAAATCCACATTTAAAAGGAAAAAAATAGGAATGCACAGAGCCAAATTCAGCCAAGTTCAGGCTCGGAATGTGGCTCAGTGAGTAAAGAGCTTACTGCACAAGCCTGAGGGCCTGGGTTCAGATCTGGGACACTCTGCAATAAGCATGCATGTATGTGTATGTATGTATGTGTGTATGTATGTATGTATGTATGTACTTAAAGAGACACCAAGAAATTCTTGTAACTATTTCCCTGCCCAGTGTTGAAATCCAGTAATAGATGTATGGTTGTTGTCTTAGTGTGGGTTTTATTTATTGACCACGTCATCTCTTACAAAGGCCAGCATTTAATTGGGGCTAGCCTATAGTTTCAGAGAGTGAGTCCATTATCATCATGGCAGGCAGCATGGCAGCAGGCAGGCAGACATGGTGCTGGAAAAGGAGCTGAAAGTTGTACACACAGTTGAACCTCCTCCAACACAGCCACACCTACTCCAAGGCCACACCTTCTAAGAGAGCCACTCCATATGAACCTACAGGGCCGTTTGCTTTCAAACCAGCACAACTGTCTATGATCCTTGCTTTCTGAAAACCAGCTCATCCCTAGGCACAGAATTAACAGCAGGTTCAAAAGTGCTAATCTCATCCCAGGCAGTGCATCAACTCCATTTAGTGAGAGGCAGGGGAGGGAATACTGCAGCTCACGTCATAGCTACTGTGGAAGGCTGCCCTTCAATACCCAGGACCAGTGTTTATCTTTTCTGCAGAGAGGCTCTATCCCAAGTACTCTGCAGTCATCTCACTTGCCTTCAATACGTGCAGAAGCTTGGACAGAGGGAACCGTTGCTGTCATTTCCAGGCCAAGAAGCAGAGGTTCTAGGGTAAAAGCCATCCCCCAGCCTCAGCTCTAGTCCCTGCCCCAGTTCCTCATGACAAAGAACCAGGTGTCAAAGGCAAGGCTGTCTGCTTTCAATGTCTTCACTGTCTTTTTTTTTTTAAGATGGCAATTTTTCTGAACTCTTTGTTTATTCATGTCCATTCTCTTTTAAGTCTACAGCTCTGGCCTGCGGGGAGACTTTACCTGTTAATATTTGCAGAGAATTCATGTGCTAAAAAGAGGTCTTCCCATAGATTTGGATCTGGCATGAAAACATCCATCTAGGAAATTGCCGGACATGAGATAATCAATGACAGTTTGGAGAACCAAATAAATTACATTAAAAATAAAAGCAAGATAACTTTGGAAGTGATAGATATGCTAATTAGCTTAATCAAGGTATGGCTTCACAGTATGCAACATACATCCAAACAACAGGCTGTTCTCTGTAAAGAAGTTTTTGTTATCAATTATGCTTCGATAAAACAAGAAAATTAAATTTAAGAAACAAAGACAATAAGAGTCCTCAAATTCTCCTGTTTCTTAGTTCACTTTCTGTTATTGGCTGTGCTCTTGTGCCCGTGTGCAGGGAAACTGCAAGGCACACTGCTCAAGGCCTTCCCAACTCTGCAGCCTTATCTCACTGGTAGCTTGGAGCTGGCCATGGCAGAAATATTTACACCATGGAAATTGGCAAATACCACACACAGCACTTAATGCAGTCAAGAAGTTTTAAAAAAAATTAATGAGAAAACAGTTAATAAAGTAAATGGCGCCATCTTGTTTTTCTTGCAGCTGTTCCATAGTGAATACACAAAAAACAGATAGAACATCTTTTTGACTATTATATACTTCACTGAGGAAGCAAATGAATAATGTTCTGATACTTGTCTTTGCCATGTTATTCATGTTGTAAAAAAAAAGAGAAAGTTCTTTGCTGAATCAGATTGGAATCAAACATTTACTTGTAGTATGAGCTTGTCTCCTTATGGTTGAATTGCAACCATAGGCTGATTCCATGTACACAAACTGGGTAAGCTCTGTGATCATAAATTGACAATAGATTTACAGTAAGATGTGTTGCTACTTTCATTTTTTTACCTGTAAGTTGTAAGCTTTAAATAGTTTATATCAGTAAAAACTATAATTGCTAGATAGACCGAACAGTGGGCAGTCCCCAGGAGCCCAGGAAGAGCAACATTTCAGGCTTTCTTATTTTGAACATACACAATATCACAAACCAAAATATTTGTTATTGACTCAAATGGTATGACCTTTAATATTTTCCTATGGCATTCAGATATGAATTTGCTAATAGTTCACACATACATGAGGTGATTCTTCAACAGCATGAGAAGGAAGAAAGGTATATTCTCTAACAGCAGACTGAAAGAAAGCTGCATCTAGAAATAGATTTAATGAGTTTACATGTTAAAATATGTAAAAGGAACGAAGCCGTACAAAATACTGATTTATAGTCCATATGCATCACAGGGAAACAGTCAGACAGAAGAAATGCTACAGATGGCATTTATAGTTTTCAGTCACAGAACAAATCGTGCTAAATAGTGTCAAAATATGTCTTAGTCCCTGATTTCTTAAGAAGCTTTGAACTCTGGACTTGCCTTTTAGATAGTTTATCACAGATCACTCCAGAGATTTAGAAACACTCCCTTAGAACATGAGCTGGAATACAAAAGCAGCTTTTCTGCATCAGGAATATCACTGGGCCCCTGAAAAATATTAACCACGGTGTCTTCTCAGCAGTGCATTCACGCTTGATACACTGCAGCACGTATACGTCACCATGATACCTGACTTACTCGTCTAGCTCTGTGACCGAGTGTCACCTGCGCTGCGAAACAGCATGGTTTATGCTCATCTTTTATCCAGTCAGAATTCAGTCAGTCCTTGAACTATGGCCCCCTAAGGAGAGGGAGGTAGGTGGGGCAGTAGAGCAAGGAGCACTTCTTTACAAAGCTGGTACTAGCAGATTTCACACCGGTTTCCCTGTCATATTTGGAGACTTGCTGCCGGAGCAATGTTCAGATTGTGACATGTAAATACAGGCACTAGTGAGTCAATGCAAAAGGCTATTCAGACTTTAGCCTGGGAGACGACTTCATCAGTGAAGGGCTTGTGGTGCTTGAATAGAAAATGAGTTGGATGCCCAGACCTCATGGAAAAAGTCAGAGTTGTTCACAGCACTTGAGTGACAAAATCGGGTAGGTAGATAGCTGGGGCCCACTGGCCAACCAAGCTAGCTGAATTACTGAGTTCCAGGCCAGTGAGAGACTCATAGCTCAAAAACAAACTAAACAGCAACAGAAAGTGAACAGCACCCTAAGAAAGTATACCCGTATTGACCTCTGGCCTTCATATACATGCATGAACACACAGACACAGAAACACACACTGAGTCGTCCAGATTGCGGAGAACATACTTCATATATTATATTTGTTATTCCTACTATTTAAGAAGATGACTATCATAATTGCTTAATATCCATGGAGTTCATGCACACAAATGAACCTTCTTTGCAAATAAAATTCCTCCTCTCAGCCCCAGATGTGGAGGTCAACGATGCATTACAACTACACACCTGACTCTTCAAGTCTTGCAGGTGTAGAGGGGAAAGCAATCTGTCCTGAGTGGCTGTGTGCAGTGGGAGCAGGTCCCACATGGACAGTTTTATCCAGAGGGTTTTCCACCTCCCACATTTCAGAGACTTTGGGAATCCAGGCTGTGGGCACTTTGGGGTGAGTGATCCAAAGCACAGAAGGGTGCCAGTTACATTCCAGAACACAACTCATGGTGAGGACAGTAAGAGCCAACATGTGCGTGTGCGCGTGCACACACATGCAGGAAGTGTGGGCACTGCTGACTTGGGAAGCCAGCAGATGGGCGGATAAGGATTGACGGATGGACAAGACTTTGAAACCAAATGTTATGAACACTGCAAGACTATTTACAATAGAGGCACTTCCCCAAATTTAGCCCAGAAATAAAGCAAGTTAACAAACAAAAATAAAGGATACACTAAAAAATAATCAAGCCTATCACTTAACTCAATCAGAGAAACAACAAACATCAAAATAAGCTCAGACAACTTCTCCCTCGGGGTCCATATGGGAATTGCCATCCTGATTTCCATAGCTTCTAATTTCTCCTTTCGGTGATTGGAAACCAAATATACAATCTTACCCTCTTTAATTCCCTCTCACTCACTCAGAGTTGGGAATTTCCAATACCACAAGCTAATTAAAGATACATTATCAGCTTGGAAGCCGCCTTGCAACTCACCTGGCATAGAAGGGTTAATCGCATACATTTACTGTCCTAACTTAAGCAGGACGAATGAGGGCAAGGAGCTGGCCTTTATGGCAACCTTTCCGAGATTATGCTTCTTCTTCAAAGCATAACAGTTTAAAAAAAAATTAAAAGCCATGCAAATGGAGATGAATGGTACACAGGCCACTGAGGTAATTAAAAATGTATTTCCCATCTCCTAGTAATTGAATTGTGTACAAGCTGCAAGTTAATGAGGTCATCTACCCTCGAGCACTGACAGGAAAGCAGGAATAATTATCTTTCAATTTTTTCCTATGTAGCAATTAATTTTAACCATTCGCCTACACCCCACTTCCTCTCCCCTCATCCCAGTCAGTCAAAGTCATTGCTAAACCGAATTGACAAGCAATTGATACGGTGGCGGCCTGGAGCTGCCGAGGCAGGCAGGGTAATCAAGGGGCTACAGCTGTTGAGGGCTAAGCGCTTCCAGGTGAACGTCGCCTGAGATTTTGCATTCTGCCACTCGGAGGACATGGGACACACCGTGGTGGATGACAGAACATCTGGTGCCAGGTGGGCTGGGAAGGGGCACCGCTGACTTGGGAAGGCAACAGAAGGGTGGACAAGGATTGATGGATGGACAAGACTTTGAGACAAAATGTCACTTACAAAAACTGTTCTCCAAAAAAAAAGGGGGGGGCGTGGGCGGGGGGGGGGAAATGTTTAGCCATCCATTCAACTTGTGTTGAGTTTATGGGAATCACTGAACTTCTTGGAGATTTTTGGCTAGTTGTTAGGGTCCTGCTGGCCAGTTCTAGAACTTACAGGCATGAAAAGTTTCTTCAGTCATTTAGCTCAACAAATGCTCACTGTTGCTAGGCAACCTCTTTCTAGCCCAGCACAGCCCTGGGAATAGATTATTCCACATCTACCACAACTGGGCTACACAACCCAGAATGCATCATAACAGGAATCAGTCTACCTGATGTCTAGGTCAAACCCCAGGCTCGTGACTCCATCGGGTCTTATTTGTCTAAGTAGCACAAGTGGAGGAAAGTATCTTGGCAAATATCTAAGGGAGGGGACCTCTGAGATGCTTCGTCTCTTCGGTTACCTTGAATGGACAAAGGGAGACCCAGAGAGCTAGCTTAGCATTATTTTTGGATGTCTGTAAGGATGTTCCCGGGGGGTGGAGGAGGGACTGGCATTAGCCTCAATGAGTTGAATTTATAAGACTGTCCTTATTCAGTGAAGGCAGATACCATGCATCCATTGAAAGTTCATATGGACAAAAATATGGAGAATTCTCTCTCTTCTAGAGTTGAGACACCTGTATCCCCCTGCCCTTGAACACCAGAAATCTAGACCCTTAGGCCTTCACACTCCCAGAGGGAGCGTGCCACCACTCCCAACAGCAGAAGCCCTGAGGCACACCGCTTATAACCCAGCTTTTAGGGTTTCTGCAAGCACATGGAGTCACACCCCTAGTATTCCAAATTTTTCCCAATCAATGAATACGTTGGGACTCCTCAACATCTGTAATTTCATAAACTGCTTCTGCCTATTATTTATCTACATTCTTTTTAACTACCTGTCACCTCCATAGTTATGACACAGACCACTTCTGTTTTCTATTTCTGTCTGTCTGCTTGCCTATCATCTCTGTAGTTACATCAACCGGTTCCATCTATTATCTATCTATCTATCTATCTACCTACCTACCTATCCTCTATCATGTGTAATCTATTTATCAGCTCCATAATTACATGCACCCACCCCACCAATCTATCAATCCATCTATTTACCTATCTTACTGGTTCATTTTCTCTGAGAACCTTGACCTACAGAAGGCCTCCATTCCTTACCCTATCTAGATTTACTAGGCATCTAAATGGAAAAGTATCTTTAATTCTCCTGAAGTAATTGCTGCCTCCGAAGCGTACTGCCTCCACCTGCTAACCTAGGCCTAGTCCTGGAAGCTTCTAGCCTCCATTCAATCTATTCTCGGTCTGGAATGTTTTCAACATCTGAGACTTACTGCTGAATAAGCTCAGCCCTTCCGGATTCTTTCTGAACTCTGGCTGGCTTGTTCAACATAGCTGTTCTGGCCCAAACTCCTCTCCATGCTGACTGATTCAATCAGACTTCTCTCTTGGTCTCTGACTTTTATGCTCTGCTTGACCTCAAACAAACTCTGGAGATATGTTCTAATCTTCTGGCTCCTTCTCATTCTCCAGCTCATTCTGTCTTCACCTCTGTTTAGCTTGTTCTCCCCCTCCCCCTCCCCTCCCCCTCCCCCTCTCCCTCCCCCTCCCCCCCTCTTCCTCTCCCTCTCTCACCTGTTTCTGTACAACTGTCTCAGTAAAACTGCCCTCTTCTCTGCACTGCTCCCTCAAGTAGCTTCCCTTTCCTCTCTTTTCTCCTAAGAATTGGGCGTATCCTATTCTGTCAAATCTTTTTCTGATTTGTCACTTTGTCTGCCTGCCGCTCAATTAGACATCACTTTCAAACATGGGTGCAGCCTTCTACAAACTAACGTTATATCTGCAGTTTGGGAGTAAAGGCGTGGACTAAGGGCTGTCTAAGTTCCAGTCTGAGGGATTAAAGGTGTTCCCAAGCCACACCACAACAACAAACAGATTCTTTTTCAGTAAATAACAGTCTTGGGGTTCATAATATGATTAAATATCCTGCAACATCTAAATAGGCCTTTAAGAAAATATTTTAATTAGATGTGCCTATGTCTGTGTGGGGGTATGTGCACATAAGTGGGATGCCTGTGGAGGCCAGAGACGTTGGGGTACCCCTAGAGATAGAGTTACAGGCAGGTGTGAACCACCCTCCCGTGGATACTAGGAGTCAGACTGGGCTCCTCTGGAAGAGCAGCAAGCACTGCTATGCTTCTTGTTGTCCAGATACAAGTATTGATAGAAGTTTCACTGTTCATATGTCCCTGTGCGGGCAATAGCATTTGGCTACCCGGTTATAGGGTGACTGGGGTGAAGGAATGGATAGAATGGGGGTACTGCCATCGAAGCTATAAGCTCTCTTCATTCTTTGAGGACATGCTGTCTTACCAGTTTTTCTATATGTGTCCAGGATATCTGTCTAGAAGCATCCCACTAAATGGGCCTCACTGGCTGTAGAGTTGCTCAGGGAGCTCATAGTTAGCACTGGGAAGTGGCATCCCTGGGAACTATGGGCTTCTAGGAGTCTTGCTGAAAACATTAGCACATTAGCACGGAGGGTGTGAAGAGAGACTGAGTGCTCTCTTCTCTAGTTTCCGGTTTCAGCAGGCTTTCAGGAGAGGGCCACATGGGTGGAATATGTAAGTACACTGTAGCTGTCTTCAGACACACCAGAAGAGGGCTTCAGATCTCATTACGGGTGGTTATGAGCCACCGTGTGGTTGCTGGGATTTGAACTCAGGACCTTCGGAAGAGCAGTCAGTGCTCTTAACCGCTGAGCCATCTCACCAGCCCCCCTAATAGTTTTGAATTGCAGTCGAGTAGCTTGCTCAGGGCCTAATGCAAGTTCTCAGAAGCTCACCATCCAGATATGAGGCTTGTGGGAGGGGGGAGGAGGTGTCCTGGGTGCCACAGAAAGGAAACGGGCGGAACCTTTTCTCTCTTTAGATACAGAAGGGTGGATATTAGATGCTTGTATTTGACTCCTCGTTCTCTTAACATCTATGCCATTTCCTCAAGGGGACTGCAGAAGGGAGGACCCTTGAGTCAGGTCCGGTTCTGATGGTTGTAGAGGTGACCCGGGAGGATTCAGGGATCTGAGGCAGAATAAAAAAGGAGTCTCCCTTAGGGCCTGCTTGAGATGACAAACATGTTCCTACCTGAGCCCTGGAGGAGTGCCAGAGCAGAAGTGCTCTCCATCCACGTTGTGAGGATGAGCGATAGTCACCTCAGGCTTCCTGCTCCCAGAACTCAGTGCACACCGAGCACCATTACAGCCCAAATGCACGGAGGTCAGGAGATGCCCCCCTGTATGATCATACCTGCAACTTCACACGTGGGGTAGCTCTTACTGCCTCCTCCCACCTGTTAGCATCAGGAACCGGCTTCAGTCAGGTCTGAATCTAGTGATGACGGTGATGTCAACCCTAGGTGATTACAAAAGGACCTGTGCACCTGTTGCCATGGCAATCACCATACATTGCCAGTGTCCACCTGGTCTGCCTGCACACCTTTACCTGCACGCAGCGGTGTGTGTGGTTATGTCACAGTCCAAATAAACGGCAGAACCCTCTGACCTTCCTCCTCTTTCCTTCTTCTTCTTCGTCGCCCCCTTTGTCCTCCCCCACACATACCATAAATCTCTCTCCCATGGAACTGTGCTGGTCTGGTGTGATCTGTCTAGACGAGCCACAGTTCTGACACAACACCACACCTGACAAATCTCTCTCCTAAGGGGACAGAAAAGTTACCATCAGCTAACTTCCTAGCACATTTGAAGATGCTTCTGCATCTTGTCACCTGGCATTCACAGCAATCTCATACAGTGTTAAAGCCCAATTTCCAAACAAGAAAACTGAGGCCCAGAAAAGAAAGGCTTACGGGAACTGCAGCGCTCCCTACTGGTTCAGCCCAGTACAACGTCAAAGGGAAACAGCGTAGGCCATGCTCGTTCATGGCACACAACACACAATCATCAGTGACTCACTGCCAATGGCTACGAACCAGTGTTCATATGACAGAAAGAATCTGGGACTCTGAGAGACCTGTCCAAAGTGACACAGCCACTGTGGGTTAGAGCTGAGATTGACAGCTGACAGTGTCTGACCAAGCAGTCTGAGCACACACTCCCCATGCCCGTCAGCCTCCTTGGCCAGGGCTGTCCATACCTCCCAGGTATGAGTTACTTATTGAGTCTCTGGAAGTCTCACCCGGTGCTACTTACTTCTGAGAGAACTGAAATGTCTCAAGACAGCCCAGGCAGGGGGAGATTCTCTCTGCATCTGTGACACAGAGCTATGCAGCATCTCAGAACAAGGGCTGAGATTCCAGTCAGGTCCTGGGGAAGGACTGTGACTGCACAGGTGTGCACACACGTGATCGCACATTCACGGAGATGCTCAGAAACAGACGGTGTCGATCTCCCAGCTCCTCAAGGCGAAGGGCCCACCAGCAGGACACCCTACCAACCCCTGCGAGAGACAAGCTGTTCCACCTCTGTGCTGATCCCTGGAACCAGTGTCCAGTCAGACACAAAGAAACCTGGCTTCGTTTAGGCAGCCAAACTGCCATATGAGGAAACTCTTTCCCGGGACAACAGATTTCTCTGAGGAGAATACAAAAGGATGGACAGGTGGCTTTCCATTGAAAAGCATCACCCACAACTTCCCCTTTAGACTCCAAGCTGCCTGGCCAGGCCTGGAAAGGAAGACATGCTGGCTTCAAGTAGAGACATATGTTGAAATGCAAAAGTACCTTTGGAATTGATTGAACATTTTAATCCAATAAATAAAGTTTCTTGGAGGGAGGTAGATGATGATAATGGTGATCATGGTGAAGATTAAGCTGCTAATTATTAAGCTAAATAATGGCAGTAGCTGCAATTTATTAAGCACCTACTACTCGCCAAGATCTCTAACTTTCACACTTTCTCTAATTAAATCTTCCCAAGAGCCCTTGTGGCTCCTGTACCATGCATGCCTCCATTTTTAGAAGAAATGGAGGCTCTAAACATATTTTTTATTCACTTCCCAAAGGCTAGCTAACTAACAATCATGGAAGCTGGGGTTTAAACTGAGTCTGCTTTATTCCAAGCCTATGGGGGATTGTTTCTCTTTACCCTTCCTCACCTGCTCATGTTTGTGTGTAGATGCAGATACTGGAAAATGCTCATTAAGAAGGCACTCGAGGGCTAGAGAGATGGGTCAACAGTTAAGAGCACTGGCTGCTCTTCCAGAGAACTCAGGTTCAATTCCCAGCACCTATATGTCCCTTGAAACCATCTGAAACTCCAGTATCAGATGATCTGTTGCCCTCTTCTGACCTTCAAGGACCCACAGTGAATCAATACATATTTGTATGTGTGTATGTATATGTATATGTAATTGCTTATTAATTAAAGAGAGAATTCTCTTCTTGTCCCCTTTCTCATGACTTTCTGACACAGGTACGGTGAAAGGAGAAGAAACTGAGAGTCACACCACAGCCCTCTCAGCCAACCATGGCAGCCACAGTCACCACACTCAGATAAACTGGAACAAGGATCTCCAATAGCAGTGGAATGCAGCTGCCACTGACCTGCCAGACACACCCAGGTGGAGTCCGAACAGGTCTTATCTCATATGTCAGCAGTTATTTCATACTGCGGGGTACTTGCATGGGTGAAGACTAGGTATCATATCTGTATTCTTGATGTGTAGGAGGCTAGAAAAACAAGTGACCATCGATTTCCTGTTTCTGTGATGTATAAATTAGTAGAAAAGGGCACCAACAGTCAGGAGACACATGTTCACGTGCTGATAGGCAAGAAGGAGGAGGAGGAGGAGGAGGAGGAGAAGAGGAAGAGGAAGAGGAAGAGGAAGAAGAAGCTAGCAATTGCTAAGTACACAAAGATCTCCCCCAGGACCCAGGACCTGTTGCATGACCCTTCACTGTGTGCCTATCTTCCGACAGCTGTGTTGAACACAGTGCTAGGGCACCACATTAAAAACTTATCCACAATCACCTGACCCCCCCCAAAATCCTGCCCAGAACTTCTCAACTATAAACCTACTTGTCACCATATCTCAGCATCGTTCTTCTCTCCAAGGAAACCAAATGTTGTAGAAGACTGTGCTAACTATAGAAGACTCAACATGGCTTAGTGGGTATCCAGTTCTTCCCAAATCTTTCTTCACCTGCAATCTCAGGGGCCACGGGCCTTGTCCCCAAAAGGATTTCAAGCAGCTGTATTTTGACTGAGACAACTGCTTTTCGATAAGTCGGGTGAATTAACACCACCAGCCCCCAGACAGCCCCAGGCCTTTAACTGGGACACAGTGCTTTCTCACACTGCTTTGCCTGGTCTTCTCTCTAACCCATGTGATCTTCAGTGCAGGTGTTACTCACCCTCATCTCATCAATGAGATGCCCTGAAAAGCTTCAGGAAGTTGTCAGGGGCAGAGAGAAGGCTCCGCAGGTGAAGTGCTTTGTTACACAGGTATGAGAGTGCCTGAATTTAGGTTCTAAATGCCCATGTAAAAGCCAGGTGATGGCATGCACCTAGTGTTGGTTCATCTTTTTGTCAACCTGAAACAAACCAGAGTCAGATGGAAAGAGGAGACTTCAAGTTTACAATTGTGTGTGTGTGTGTGTGTGTGTGTGTGTGTGTGTGTGTGTGTGTGTGTATGTGACAGATATTGGCTTTGGGGGTTTTCTATAACTCTCCACCTTAGTTTTTGACACAGGGGCTTTTCATAGACCCCGAAGCTCACATTTTGGCCAGGCTAGCCAGTCAGTGAGCCCCTTAGGATTCTCCCATCTCTGCCTCCCAGTGCTGGGGTTCAGTTGTGTTGTAGCTTTCTTTCTGTTGCTGTGATAAACACCATGACCAAAATCAATTTGGGGGAGAAAGGGTTTATTTCATCTCACAGTCCAACAGAGAGGGGCGTCACGGCAGGCCCTTTGGGTGGACTGAAGAGGAGCCATGGTGGGACACGCTCACCGACACACGCTTACAGTCTCTCAGTTTGCTGATTTGTTTCTTTTGTCTGTTCATGTGCATGAACGCACACGTGGGCACACACACACACACACACACACACACCTTTGAAAATTTGTCAAGGGACCAAATTTAGAAAACAGGAGAAGATTAAATTTACTTTCTTGATTTCCAGCAAAGTATTTCTTACTCTCTGGGATTCCCAGCTGCCCTTCTTTGGGTCTAGAAAAATCCCAGTGACATCAGTGGGGAAAGGGAACAAAGGAACCCAGGAGAGTCCTGAGAGGCAGGAGAGACTGGCAGAGATACCCCAGGATAATCTTCTGGGATGCGCCCTATTTGCTTTGATTTACAGCAGTGTCCTCAAAGAGTTTCTGGGCGCAAGACATCGCATTCGCTGGGAGGGGTGAAACTAATTACTTTTCATCTTAAAAAAAAAAATAACTGTTGCAAAAATTAGGGGATGCCCAAGAAATACAGAAGAAACCCAGGAGGAGGTGGGGGCAGGAGCCAGTCTACAGGAGCAGTGTGAACCCTTTCAGTCACTGCAATGAGGACGGCCTACCACCATCTGAGCTCCGTGATTAAAGCAGCTGTAAATTAGTTTCAGCAAAGGTCTTTCCCCTCAAATTGAAAAGCCCTGTGTAATGGAATTTCATAGACGCTGCTTTGGAAATGACTTCATACCTCACTCTGCTGAGAGCTGAAAAGCAGTGCACGCCGTGAATCCTAAGAGGCTAACGCATTCCTGGGGCAGCCACCTGATTTACACATCTCAACACAGACACACCACAGACACTGCTCCGCAAGGAGTGTCTTGTTCCAACCTGGGATATTTACCTGCATTCTGCTTTGTCCTGCCACTACTCCCTGGGATGACCAAGTGCAAACTGATTTCCTGCAAGAGGGCATATTGCCTCGTGGAGGGAGGAGGGAGACTCTTAAGACTTAGGAAGCTACTGAAGTATTCACAAGGCTCTGAAAGTAGGAGACTTTAAAGCCGCTCTGAAAGATTGTATAAGCAGTCTGCAATAGGCATGGCAGAGACTTTCCCCAGGAGCACGACCTTCAGTTGTGCTGAGATCTGTAGAGAGCAGCTTTCGAGAGTCACCACCCAGGCTAGGGTGGGCTTTTGGGGGATTCAGCTGCCTTTGCGTCACCCCTGCTCCCATAAGTAACTTACCCCAGTTATCTCCTTACCAAACTCGAT
Organism: Mus pahari; assembly: GCF_900095145.1. Lineage (NCBI taxonomy): Eukaryota > Metazoa > Chordata > Mammalia > Rodentia > Muridae > Mus > Mus pahari. The sequence continues at coordinate 89,422,890 of NC_034592.1, read as the reverse complement.
TCAGATGCATTTGGTTTTTTTGGCCAGTAGAAGGTGCTGTAGGTGAGCAGAAGTGGCTATTGGTTCACATTTCTCCAGCTCCTCCCGTGCGCGCCCTGGGAAGTTCTACAACACCCAAGTACACATATTTTAATTAAAAACTCCAGTGTTCCAGATCTTAGCAAGATTTGCAGTTGAAATGACAAAAGTCAGAGGATGAAGATGGGCTGCTTGGCACATCATTCTCACTGAGCACCTGAGAGCTCTCGGGCCTTTCTCAGTCACGGTGGGAACCATACTTCCAACCCATAGGCAGATCTGTGATGAATCAATGGAGAGCCTGATTGACTACCATTTCCAGACAACAAAAACTCATTCATGGCTGCCCGAAGCAACGTGTTAGCACCAACTATGAGCCAGGCACTACATAACATGTGTGGCTATCAGTCATGCTCTCAATTTGCTTCCAGTCCAATCATGGAACTTGATTGGTTCCATGTGAATGTTTCACATTCACAAAGAATGTGGACATAACATCCTAATCTCACTCACGAGGTCCCAGGAATCGCAGATAGGATTTAGACATGGTTGGCACATGCGCAAGCTGTCTTTGATCTAAGAACTGAGAGATGGACAGAGAAAGCTACTCGCTGGAAACTGAGAGCGTGATATGGACAAAACTGGGAAGGGCCAGGGGTATGGTGTAGATCAGGAGCAGGGTCCAGACAGAGGAAGGCCGACACTGAGCCACTCCCTGCAAGGCTTCACAGGGGAGCAAAGGAAGAATTTCCTTCTATGTAAAATGCATGTCATGGAAAAATATATGGTGGGGCGGTGGCTCTCTAGTTGCTTCAAGGAGGCCATATTGGAATTGTGTGCCAAAGACATTTGTTGTTTTGTTTGTTTGTTTGTTTGTTTTAGCCAAAGTATTGAAAACAGTGCCTGCCCCACAACCCAGGATTGCCGAGTTACTGGTGCAATCACATTGGGCATTCGGGTCACCAATCCCTTACCCTAAACCTTCCCCTCAGCTACTCTATTGCACAGTAACAGTTTAAATTGTAAGGAGTGATGCCACCAGAGGAGTACATCAGGGAGTCAGGCGGCACACCCTATGACCTCTCTGGCAAATGACCCATCAACGTAGATAACAACACTCACAATACTCAAAGTTAAGTTACCAGTTCCAGTACTGGGGTTGTCAGCACCCACCCCATCCCATCTTCTTTTCTACCTACCTACACTCTGCCTATGTGAGAAGTTTATGGGCTTTAAAAAAAAAAAAAGTCATACAATTTAATCTCCAGTTACTTGGATGTTAGCGACCGTGTATTGATGATGAGAACAGCCAAGGAAAAGGCCTCATATTTTGTGGCAATTTATTCATTTAAAGATCATTGAGATCATTTTGTTAAACTATTTGGTATTTGACATTTGACATTCATTAATCAGTCCATACCATCCCAAGGTCATGATATGAAACTTTAAACTGTTATCAATGTGTTCTCTGTGCCAGATCTTCTACACTGCTCAAGTATGGTCCACGGGAACCTCAGCCTCTTGCCCCCCAACCATCAGGCCAGAGGAGCTCATGAGCCCACCTCTTACTTTGATCACAACTTTAAACACACTACACATCCATATCCTTAATTACACTCCTGAGAGAGCTGCATGTGAACCTACCCGCATCCTTGAACCACATCAGCAGGGACTGTTTGGTTTGTTTGTTTGTTTGATTGGTTGGCTGGTTGGTTGGCTGGTTGGTTTTCATTTACGGTTCATTTGATCTTTTAAAGTATGTGTATGTTTGTGTGTCTGTGTGTGGTGTGTGCACATAAATGTGGATGTAGTGGATGCCAGAAGAGGGTGTCGGATTCCCCTGGAGTCTGACGTACAGAAAGTTGTGAGCTTCCCAACATGAATACTGGAAAATGAACCTGGGTCATCTGTGAGAACAGCATGCAATCTTAAGTCTTGAGCCATCTCTCCAGCCCCGTGCGTTAGGATCCTCAGCTACATGCCAGGAAACGGAAGGCAAAACACATGTGTCTTAGATGCAACAGTAAAAGGATATAGGAAGATGAAAATCCAGGACCAGGTGGCCACCCAAAGTAGCAGTTAGCAGTTCAAAGTCATACCAGGTGAAGAATCAGACCTAGAGTTCTTGTGCATCCTTGACTGTCCTTGTGTGAGAGCTGCTACTTGATCAGCACACAGATTCACTTTCCCTTTGAGGATACAATTCCCCAGATACCTTTTCACATAGAGGAGGTCATGTGACTTCTGCCGAGCAAAGGGTCGGTAGGAATGTAGGTGTCAAATCCTCCTTGTTGGCTCTCCTACCTCCCTAATGAGTGGAGGAGACCCCATGGATTTAGGGCAATGGCTCTCCATCAGGGCCATTTCTGTTCCCCTTTCCTGGGGACCACTGTCAGTGTCTGCAGACATCTTTGGTTGTCTCAGAAGGGAAGATATGCCACTGGCTTTTACTATTAGAAACCACGGGAGTCAAATATCCTGCAGGACACAGACAGCACATGAAGAATCAGCCAGAGACAAAACGCTGACAGCCTTGCTACTGAGAAGCCCGACCTGATAAGGCTGAGCTTGGGGGGCAAGGGTGCTAGGGGCTTGTTGAGAGACTGCATGGAGTAGGGTGCTCTCTCCCACACCCACTGACCTAGGCCAGTCCAGGATTTGAACAAGTAATAAACTTCCATTGTGTTAAGACATTGAGCTCTGAGGATAATTAATTACAGCACCTAGTGCTGTAGGCTCTAACAAAGACAAACATATAGAGGTTAGCATTTTATGTGGAGGACAAACACCCTGACCACACAGCAGTTTCACTTGACTTACACTGTTAAGCTCCTGTTGTAAGTCAAGAGACCCTGGGGGAGATGGCTGCAGAAAGCAGTAGGTAATGCATGTCCCTGTGTCCTCTCTCACCTGCAGGGGTGCCCCTGGGAAGAATCTCTTAGCAGGTCAGCTCAAGAGCACAGCGGGAGTCTAACACCTGTCCTGGAAACTGGGGAAAGACCCAAGAGCTGCCCAAGGCTGAACTAGCACTGAATCCCATCCTTCTCTTGAGCTTGCCCTTTTTGTGTGTGTGACAGGGACTATCTAGCAATAATCAGCAAGGTCCTTTTAGTGTATGCTCTGGTCTTGCTGTGAATAATAAGATGATTGGTTGTGTGTATCCCTTTTATGGCTGTTCATTATATCGCCCTAACATAAAGTAATTTAATTTCAGTGGGATAATTAGGGTCTCTCTAATCTAACTGATAGTCTGACTAAAATGAGATTCTCAGAGGGAGATTTGTGTATCCGGAGTCTGATGACCTCCGGCCCCAATTTTCGCACAATGTATTAATCTGACAGCCCGACTTCCCAGGCATACTCTGTCCGTAGATTCCACAGTCTGTGGGTTAGATCGCACCCGCCAATGGGTTTATTTTATATATAATGAGATTTCCCTGGGCCTAGGGAGGCAGATGATAATATTTTAACTGAGACCTTCACATTGGCTGGTACTTATATGTTAACTCAGTCCCTGAGACACAAACGCAGGGATGAGGAGGTGTGTTTCTGTGGGGGGTTTCAGAGACACTGCACAGCAGGAGACATAAAGATAGGACTTTGGGACATGCCATCCTGTCTGCAAGATCCCAAGGACACCCCACCTTGGCTGAGGGCCACAGGAAAATAGCTTGGCTCCCATTTGCTCCCACAGTGGGTGATGCAGAGGGGGGCATAAAGAATGTTCTCGCTAGTCTGGAGTGGAAAGACAATGAACAGTCCTGGAAAGAACTAGAAGGGAATTAGGCTAGAATTTCGACCAGCACAAGGAAAATAAGTCTGCTTCCCAGCCCTCAAAGGTCCCCCCAGTGGCTGGCCCGATTGTCAGCCATCTGAGACAGGGTGGGGCAGAGTCCTGGCTCTATGGGATCTTGCTGGGGAAAACCTCTCCCATCCCTCTTTCATCAGGTGCTCACAGGGACCGAAGTGCTCAGGTACCAAACGGGAAAGTTTGCTTCTAGCCTCCTTACATTCTGTCCATATTACTCAAAATTCTGATGTACATTTCTCTTGTTTCTATTAGAATCTAAAACAAAGGGGAGACTTTTGTTTCTTTGGGAGATGTGATATGTTTCCTTTCACAAGATGAGAATCGCGAGGCTCCTCCGGTTCCCTTTTGTTGTCTTCATTGTTTGAAAGCTCAGAGATCAACGCCATCATCCATCATAGAAACACCACTGAGTCTTAGTTCGTTTATTGTCTTGGTTTTCTATTTCTAATAAAAACATGTATTTTAATTATTAATATTTAATTATTATATTTGGTATGCAATCCTAAGATCAATTTGGAATGAGTATATCTTTTCTCAAAAAAGATACAAGCATGGACTACAGAAGCCCATTAGCAAACCCTTTAGTGGGGACAGGTTACTTAGCACATATCGTTATATGGGTGTGTGTGTACATGTGCGTATGTATTCACGTATGCGTCTGTACCTATGTACAATGGTCAGAAGTTGATATTAAGTGTTGTTCTCCACCTCTCTCCAGCTGAGACAGGGTCTCTCACTGAATCTATAGCTCCTTGCTTCATAGCCATCAGTCTCAGTAATCCCCATGTCCCTACCTTAGCAGCACTTAAATTCCAAGCATGTACTTGTGGTCTGTCACTCCTGTTACCCCACCATTGAGTGGCACCCAGCCTGCTCTGAGGTAGAGAAAATGTTTTGCCCCCAGGCCTGGGCATCTCTCTCCCAGCCTGATGGATGGGACTTCCAGTCCACTGCTTGGAGATTCTTACGCCCTCACACTCCTGAGGCACCAATCCTCTTTGAGGGATGGCGGCTAAAAGTTCAGAGGAGAAAAGAGGGGGATGCTTCACCAGGCAGTCTTGGCCAAGTGAGGGATTCTCCAGGCTGCTGAGGGACACCCCCCCTGCCCCGGAGACTTCCCTTTTCCTGCTCATGCCCTACATCAACTCATTCATGTCAGGTTGACCCTCACATCTGTGACCTTCACAGGATGGATAGGTCCTCACCCTCTATCATAGCAAACCTCCTACCAAGGGATCTAGTCTTATCTCTACTGGGGGTGGAGGCTGCTTTCAGGGCTAAAACACTGCAGTTCCAACTTAGAAGAGGCTCAGATCAGGATGCTACCACTGCAGGAAATATGACCAAGACTCATAAGAATTCCACGTAAGAAGTCATCTGAAGTCACTGAAACACTGACTTAAACCAGAAAAAAATGTAAGTGCACAAATTAAGGTGAAGGCATAGAGAAGATGAGAGAAAGCTGGCTGGGCACGCTCAAACTTACCTATTGAAATTGGGTCTGAGATGTTTAGCTTTTGTTTGAAGGACGAGAAAGTCCCTGATAGAGAAAATCTAGGGTCCCGTGCAAAGGCAGAAATTGAATGAAGTCCTCTTCAAGGGATGGCAGCTGGGAGGTCACACAAGGTTGGGATGATCTACACCACTGAAGGCCGAGAGCAAGAATACCCCAGGTGTATGAATAGTTTAAGGAAGGGTGTGGCTTTGGTGCAACTATACACCACTTCCTGTTGCAGGCAAGGAAGGGAAGATGAAGGAAATGGAAAAACACAAGGCAAGAGCGTACATTTCTGTTCTGGGTCTGTGCTTACCCTAGTTTTGTTTCTGTTGTAATAAAATATCCTGACAAAAAGCGACATAGAGGAGAAAGGGTTTATTTCAACTTACAATTCCAGTTGACAGTCCATCACTACAAGGGAGCCACAGAGGAAGGAACTTGAAACAGCTAGTCACACCACATCACATCCAAGCAAAGCAGAGAGAAGAGAATCCGTGCATGCTCACTTGCTTGCCTTCTCCTCTCATACTGTCCAAGACTCCTTGCATAGGGAATTGTGCCACTCACAATGGGCTGTATTTTCTTCCCACGTCTATTGACAATCCAGCCAATCTCATGCAGCCACGCCCATAGACCAACCTGATCTAGACAATTCTTCAGCTAAGAATCTCTTCCCAGGTGATTCCATGTTGTGCCAAGTTGACAATGAAAAATTAACCACCACACAGCTGTGTGCTCTTTCTCTTGTCAAAGAATCAAAAATAGTATAACAAAGAGAATTAATAGAACATGGCGTTTCTCTTCCAGTGAAGGGACTTCAGTTGTTCTCCACTTCTGTTACTCTCAAATTTACCTGCCCCTAGCTGAGATGCCACTGTTAGGACCCTGATTTTCCCCCAAAGCTTGTTTCATGGTTCTCTGGTATGAAAATCTAGTAATCTAATCATCATTAGGCAGCTAGGCTGGCTAAGCTTGGTAGTCCTCAGGCCAGTAATAGCCCTTTGCTTTTACAATGAGAACAGCATTCTGGTCCCTATCATGGGGCAGGTTGGCTTCTCTAGGGTGGCTTTTCTTATCTTCTGCATAGGATACTAAGACTATGGCTTTTGAACATCATATCAAAACTTCAGGATTCGGTGCTGGGGAACTGCCCCCTTCTGATGCTCTCTAAAGACTAGTCCAAGAAGTGGGGGATATAATCCAGTGGGAATGTGTTAATTAACCCAGCTCTATTACTATAATGAGATTCTCCATGCTGGATAACTTTATAAGGAAAATAGTTTCATTTAGCTCACAGTTCTGGAGTCAAGGTCATGGCATTATGACATCAGCAGCTTCAAGATCAAACAGATAAACCTTTGGGGGACAAATCACGGTCGAAATGATGGCGGTTATTTAAAGTCTCCACTCTGATCACTCACTGCCCCTGCAGCTGCAGCAAAGCATCTGCAAACAAGACCACAGTTAGACTTCATATTTATCCTCCAGGGAAAGTCTCAGAAAGACGATCTTCTCATTTGAGCATCCCTAAGCTTACACACACACACACACACACACACACACACACACACACCAGTCAGGTTGTCACAGAATGGTAAGCCACTCACTTCTCTTGAATTAGGATGTGGTCAGACTCTGTCTGGTTCTTCACCACAAACCTTGGTTAACACCAGTGAAGGTCTCACTCTTGTTGACTCTTTTAATCTAACGAGGAAACTGAGGCAGAGAAAGAACATGGACCATGAGCCACAAAACTGACAGAAGAGAAGGGGACAGATGGCATGCACTGCTGCTCCCTGTGGGCAAAATAAAGCAGATTTTCTTTCTGTTGTTTACATTCTGCTACCAAGTAAAATAAAATGTAGACATAATTAATCCATGCACCATGCTAGGAAAAATGCAAAGCAAACAGACCCGAGTGAAATCAATAACAGGTTCCCTATGTACCCTCCTTCCAAGATGCCAGATTGGAGAGAGTAAGGAGGGGTCTAAAACAAAGCCATACAGTGTGGTGACGGTGAGGGCAGCTTGGAGAATGGAGCGGATGCAGGAGCTCAGCCAGGGGAGAGACGCATGCTCCTCCTTGTGATTGAAGAGCCCAGGGATGCTACCGGGTTGTGCTGAGAAGGGAGCTGCTGCAGGGTACAAGGCCATCACGTGCCACTGGCCTGTGATCCTCCTGCGTGATCTCAGCCTCGGCCCCATTTCTCCATGTTCTGTGTTTACTCTGGGAGCCCCAGAACCACACAACTCACTTCCTAGCTGGATTATGATTTGGTTTCATGAGAGGCATTCCTGGGTGTTTAGAGGAAAGGAGGAAGGGAAGAAAAGACTTTTCCTTCCTAAAGGACCCATCATTCTTTGAGCTCTGTCAGCCACCCTTCCGCCACAGGCCTTGCAGCAGCTCGGAAGAGTTTTCTTCATCCTACCCAGGCTGAACCTTTAGCATCTTTGCCCTGCCCTGCCTGGGTGATCCAGTATCTCAGTGCCACCTGGGCTGCCACTCTCCACACCCCTGGTCACTCGGCGCCAGTCTCCAGCCCTAGATGCAAGAACACTCTAGATGCTGATCCCTGTACAACACGGTCATCTCCCTGTTGCTCTTTGATTCCTTCCAACACCCATGTCACCAGACCTCCACACTGAGAAGATTGTGTTTTCCTGCCTGGATCTTAAAGGCACGTTCCACATGTCACACCCATAGCTACTAGAAAAGAGGTTTCGGGAATTGTTAACTCCTCTGTACCATCCGTAGTGTCAGACTTTGGGCACACTGCCCTAGCATCTGCCACGATGGCCTCTGCATTGCCATGGGGCATTATTTTTTAAGCTGAAAGTGCTGAGGCTGAGGTCAGTCACACAGTTATTGCCCAAGGTGTGTCTGAATCAAAGGCAAGGCACCTCTGCGCAGCCAGCGCTCACCCAGGCGCCTCTCAGCCTCACCACACTCAGCTCCATGCAGAGGCCTGTTCTGGGCTCCTCCTCAATGTTTTCCTCTTTTCTTATCTTTGTTCTCCCTTCTTTCCTTCCTCTTACCCAGTTCCCTCCCCCTCTCCTGTCCACTTTAAAAAAGGGCTCCTATTCCTGGCCTTTAAGGACTAAGGTCTTATAAGAGCTTACACCTGGCTAGTAGTCCAGCCTCATCTCAGCAATGAGAGCCTGGCCTCCTTATTAGCAGCTGGTCCGTTCTATGTATGCCCCCAGCCCCACCCATCACACTCCCTGTATCTCCTTTCATACCTAGCATCCTGCTGTTCATGTGATAAAGAACACAGGTGGCCGCTCCCCTCTGACACAGTGTAGTCCCCAGAAGTGAAGTTCAAACAAGCACCAGAGGCTTAGGAGACACCCCAGGGGAACCTGCTTCAGTGATCACTTGGGAACTCTGGGAACTCGCTGGTTGCCTCACCAAGGGTTAATATGAGAATGCTAGAGCGGACTCCAAAACCAAGAAAGCTGAGGCTCCTCAGGGGCTCCATGGCCTCTCTGCCCGTGCTCGATCACTGTCTTGGCTGGTTTGATGACCTGTGCAGGGGTGACCAATGCAGAAGGCAGCAAACAACGTTTCAGCCCCGTTCTAATGACAGCGCAGGCTAACGGATAAGACTTAGACGTGATTTGGAAAACAAATTGACAAAGTCAAGTTGCTAGCATCATGAGCTCCGTTTAAATTGTTTCAGGCTTAGCTGTGAAAGGATAGAGTAGAATTGGAGCAAACCCAAATCAGTCTCTCTCTCTCTCTCTCTCTCTCTCTCTCTCTCTCTCTCTCTCTCTGTGTGTGTGTGTGTGTGTGTGTGTGTGTGTGTGTACTTGTGTGGAGGACAGAGCTCAGTCACCCTCAATCTTATCTTTAGAGGCAGGGTCTCTACTGAACCTGGAGCTCACAGACAGTTAGACTATCTGCCTGGGAAGCCCCCAGGGATCCTTCTGTCTCTGCCATCCAGGCTAGGTTACAAATGCAAACAGCCTTGCTGGCCTTTTCAGGAACTCGGCCCCTTGTTATCCACCTTACCTGCTGAGCCATCTCCCCAGCCCACACTCCCAAGCGGCTGTTTTTTTAGGGTGAACAGTCCACATTGACCTAGTATATGTATATTGGCAAATGCCACACTGGGGGCTTCCCATGCTTACTTAACCCAGGCGATCCTCAGGGCAGTAAGACGGCTCACTGTCAGCAAAGTCCTGAGTCTCTAAGGACTGAGAACCCTGTCCCCCAGGCATTGCCGAGGAGCAGCCCGCCACCTGTCTCCCCTCACTGGCCAGTCCCCTGTTCTCGCCTGGCATGCCTTCCTCCACAGTTTGGCCATGAATACACTTCGGGGTAAGTTCCTCCGCTGTGATAAGCGGGGCCCGATCTCTGACAGCTGTTCCCCGCTCTTCATCATCATCTGAAACAATCAGGAAGCATTAGAGAGTACTTTTCCCTTTACAAAGGTGATAATTAGATAACAAGCTGAGATTAAAGTAATTACAGTCAGACAGCTGGCGAGGCAGTACAGTCATGTTGAAATATTGTTGGTACTTCAGCATCTGGTTCTAATAACGGCATAGACTAAAGGATTTTACATTAATTACAAAACATAATTTAATATAAACATATTTAATTACAATTGATGAGCGATAAACTGTTCAAGAACGACTTAACCCCTTCCATGTGTCAAAGCCATGGGAACTCGGGGAAAACTGTGGCTTGTGCTACCGTCTTTCCCTCTTCCAGCCATACCCTTCACAACCTCATGACCCCCTCTCTTGGAGAAAAGCCCCTCACTGAAGGAATATTTCAGGCAATGATGTTGCTGGTGAGCCAATGGGTGTCGCACTCATGCGCAGCGCCCACCATCTTTGAGTGCCCCGCACATGCGCAGTGCTCACGGACTTTGGACTGTGGAGAGGCAAGGTTGCACCATTCTCAGGCTTGGCATCTTGCCGGGTACCAATCAATAGTCAGGGTCTTGCCACTGGAAAGTCAATGTGAAAAAATACTTAAGGTTTTACCTGAAATAAAACATTATTCTGGCAGAAATTATCCCTTACAAGCTGCCGATTTTAATCTTTCCCCCAGAACTACTGGAGTGTCTGTTATAACAAATTGGGACCACACAGACACAGTCTCCACTAGAAAAGAACTCAGCCTCCATTAACTACACAAGATCCTTCCAGGTGCCCCTCTGCAAACGGGAGACATTCAAAAGCCACAAAAGGGAAGCATTGCTAAGTCGAAATTACACTGAGGTGGCCCAAGTGTCACCCAAAGAGCGCCTACGGCTGACTCTTTCTAAAAAAGAATGTGTGGCCTTGAGCAAGTTGGAAAATAACTGTCAAAATTCTCCATTTGACAAACAGTAGGAAATTACTGCAATATCTTTGCCACTTGCTCTGGATTTTTTTAAAGTGTAATATGCACAGTTTATACTAGAAAAGAGACAGTTTGTCAGGGGTAGGACGATGGCTCAGTCAATTACTTGCCCAGTAAGCACAAGGACCCAAGTTGAGATCCCCAGCACCCATATGAAAAAGCCCAGCATGGTGGCACACACCTGTAAACCCAGCATTGGAGAAGCAGAGACACGGGGATCCTTGGGGGCCAGCTAATCAAATGGTCTACAGAAACTGAGGAGCTCTAGGTTCAGTGACAGACCCCGTTTCAAAGAATAAGGTGAAGAGAGATTGAGAAAGACACCAACAAGATCGATCTCTGGCTTCCATGTGTGCACACACACACACACACACATACACACACACACACACACACACACACACACACACGGTTTGGGGGGCAGGAGAAGGGAGAGGGGATGCAGGGAGGAGAAAAATTCTAAATGAAAGTCATTCTGTATTCCTTCTTGCAAAGAGAAGAAAACCTTGAATGTCCTAACATGGAAATCTGCACTCTGAGTAGGAGCCCTACAGTACTGGACAGATTGAGCTCCTTGACCAGTGAGGAAGGGGGGTGGAAGGATGGAAAGTATCCGGCTCAGCATTTGCTAGTCTCAAATTTCTCTCCAAGTCATTCAATTGAAAACTTCTGAATCAAAAGAAAAAAAAAACATAAAAGAAAACTCAAAGTGGAAGAAAAGATTACAGATCATGTGTGCACATATATACACATATATATGAAGAATATACACATCTATGTATATATTGGTTATGAAGAATATACATACATATATGTACGCATCCAGAATATGTAGAATATACACACATATATGTATATATCCAGAATATAAAACATACTGTTACAACTCAACAACAAACACAACTAAAGGAAGCAAAAGATTTGAACAAACATTTTCCCAAGGAAGACATGTCCCAGCTCAATGGGAAGAATCATTAATCACCAGGAAACCAGGGTATGAATGGAAATATGACACAGTCCACATACAATATAATGACTGCAATTTTTAAAAACTGGTAATAACAACAATTGGTGATAAGATGGACAGACTGGAACCTCATGCCCTGCTTACAAGAAAGCAAACACACTCTGAGTTCCTCAAATCGTTACACAGAGTCACCACACCACCTAGGAGTTCCACTTTAAGCATGTGCTCAAATGTACTGAGAAATGCCTGCACACACACAAAAAAAAATCACATAAAAGTTCATAGCAGTATTGTTCATAATAGCCCCCACATATGAACACTCTAAATATCTGCCACCCGATGAATGAGCGGATAGATAAAATGTAGTACATGTGACAAGTCATAGTACTCAGGAAAAAAGTACTAGGAGAAGCTATCGCAGATGAACCAGCCAAATGCCTTGCCAAAAATCACTCATGCAATGCCACTTATATGCAAAGTCCAGAGGAGGAAAATCCAGACAGATGGGAAGTAGATAATGATTGCCGGAAGATAGACCGCTAATAGGTAGAGGGTTTCTTTGGGAGAATGGTGTGAATATTCTGAAATGTGATAGCAGTGCTAGTTACACATTATATATTAAAACTCAAGAAACTTTATATTTAAAATGATTGAAATGGGGCCTGGAGAGATGGCATGGTAGTTCAGAGACCACAATGCTTTTGCAAAAGTCCTGAGTTGAATTCCCAGCCCTCAAAGCAGACTGTTTATCCAGCTCCAGGGAAACTGATGCCCTCTACTGGCCTCTACTGGCACTGCACTCACATGTCCTTACTGGAATACACACATGTATACATTATTTAAAACTGAAAATCTTTGAGTGGTTGAAATACTGAGCTTGTTGTTGTGTAAATTTTACCCCCATTTGAAAAAAACGGCTATCAACTTACGTGGCTCGAGTTAAAACCCACTAGGAAATCCTAGGAGCTTATGTAAACTGTGCGTCTCAAAGTTACCTCAGTCTAGAAGGGAGGAAGCTGTGGGTGTTCATACACCGGTCCCATCAGCCCACAGCTGAAAGCTGCTCTTAGAAGGATCAGTTCATCAGAATTTCCGGTCTGCCTATGAAAGTAGTTCGTGAGCCAAAGAGAGATTTGAGACAGAGAAATGCTGGCTATGCGTTCCAGTGAGCCTCCAAAGGACACCCAGCCAAGGAGGCTCTATTTTTTGCTATGCTGGCATTTTTGCTATGCTCTAACCGTGGAGGTAAATGAGACACTGAATAAGATGCATCAGAGAACGTTCTCAATAAATGTGGGTTGTTTGTATAGAAGGTTCAATAAGGTTTAACAATTTTATCAAGACAGTTGAGCTCACTGCAAGACGAAGATAGACTTCATGCCGCTTTCTCTATAGGAAAGAGTCTCTCCGATAGACAGTTAAATTAACCAAAAACATACTAACTACTCTTGCAAGCATGCTGATCAGACAATCAAGTCATCAAGGCATCCAGAGGATATAATAAACAACTTTCCGTCTCTCCTCCTCCCTTCCAAGTATACTCCGTGGGGGAGGCAGCTGCTTTTCTCACAAAAAGGCCTTGAGGGTTGATGTTAATATCTGCTCAAGTTGCCCCACATCTGAACATCATGTGGTTTGTTATGTAGGTGTTTATTTGAGCTTCAAATAAACACATTTGCTGACAAGTTAGTGTAAAGGACCAAGATATGTGAACACCTGAGACCCTGGGAAAGGCAGAGCCACACATTCTCGCCCACATGTCCGACCTTCTGTTCTCCTTTAAAGAGCCCAGTATCCAGGCTGCTCCCCAAATGAGGTAGGTAGCAGAGAAATGCTCTACTCCGAGTTCCAAGCAAGGACACACAGCAAGGGCAGCGTGAGTCTCATGCCTACCTGAGCAGGTAGTGGTTGATTATAGTGTCGAAGTAGCTGTAGTACACAGCATTGTTCACGTGGCCGTACTGGTCATTGTCCTGCCACCGGGTCTGGATGGGCAGGAAGTATCCATAGGCCTCCAGCTGCCGATGGCGATCCTCCGCTCGCTGATTGGCTGATGATGTAGCTAGGGAACGAGCGGCATTTCTAGGAAGAAGCCTCCATGCCGAAGGAATCACAGTGATTGCTGCGTCAGAATTCCTTCAAGGGAAAAAGCAACCGTGGATGTGAGTGTCCGAGAGACGTCTAACCTTAGTTTTCAAAGCAACTGCATACAATTTTGACCACTGGTTTCAAAAGGATACTAAGTTTCTTTTTTAAGAAACCAATCGTCCAACATAATCCGAGTCCTTCTCACAAACTCTTAAATACTTTCCTAAAGGACTCTTAATGCCAGTGAGATGGCTCAGTGGGTATGTCAAAGCTGGCAAACTGAGTTTAATTCCTTGGACCCATATGGTAAAAGAATATGAAAATAAAGCACCTCAGAGTTGTTCTCTGACATTCAAACACTCAACGTTCTGCGCGCGCGAACACACACACACACACACACACACACACACACACGCACACGCACACGCACGCGCACACACACACTCGCGCGCGAACGCACACACGCACGCACATACATACACATGCACAAATAAATGTAATTTTATTTTTTTAAAGAAAGAATTATTTACTAAACATGTTTTGTCACATAATACAGAAACAGACAAAGCCTTTGTTGGATTTTTTAAAAAAGAGATTTTAAATGTGTTTGCACGCAGTCTTTTGTTCCACAAAGTATTTTCAATAACATAAAAATCTAATGAAATCTATAAAGTACTCACAGAGTACTATACTATAAAGAGTATAAAAACACAGCTCAGGGCATCAGTATAAAATAAAATGTTCACCAGAACATATTCTCAAGAGGGTCTGACAATTGTTAAGTTTTAAAAAGTAAAGCATAATAAATTCTTAAACAAATTGTATCTTACAGGAAAAAATAATGCACTTTTACAAAAGGAAAAATGTAACTATATTCATTATTAAGAAACATTTCCATGTGTGCTATTCCAGTCTTGTAGATCTGGATGTACCTTTTAAAATGGGATCCCTCCGTATGTGTTGTTTTGAGCTCTTTACAGAACAATAGGCCACTAATGTGTTTACATATTCATCTGCCTCTGTGGCAGCATTAAATTCCATTATATCTCATTGCATTGATGCGCCAGAATTTATCACGTCCCACACTGATGCATATTTAGTGTTTTGATTCCAGTTTGGGTCATGAGATGGAAATCTTTCCAAATAAATCTTTATATGTATTCACCGTTATTTCCTTAGGATAAATTCCTAGAAGCAAAATTGCTGGGCCAAAGGACAAATGAATTGTTAAGGATTTTGATATAAATTAATACCCTCTAGAAAGACGGTACTAATTTGTCCCCTCCCTAGCAATGCATGAGCAAGCCAATTTCCCTGTCAATTGTAAAATGCTTTGTCAATTTGACTGTGTTCTCTCATTTCCATATAAATTTAATGAAATGTGCTAAGTGGAAAGATGACTGCTAGTACCAGCAATGATGGAGTAACTCAGATCAGAGTAAGCTTCTCTGTGTGTGAGGAGATGTTGCAGAACAGCTGCTGGAAGCTGTTAGGAACTGAGGAAGGTGGGCTCTACAGACCACAGCCCAGGGGCAGGTTGGCACACCCTAGTGAAGTACTCATTAGCCACCAATAGTTCTATCAGAAGCTAACAATAGCTGAGGACATATTAGAGAGCTAGAACATGTGTTTATTTGTTTATCTGTTCACTTCTTGCTGCCTAAGGCATAGAAGCCTGAACTTTAAACATGCTCTGAAAGTGCTCTACCATTAAACCCTGGCCCAAATGTGTGATGTTCTTGCTCTGCTAGAAGTGGCAGTGGCAGTGACATCGGGAAGGAAAGCAAGCTTCAGAGAGGAGACTGATAGCGTCCTATTAAGGCACTCAATGAAGCAGAAGCTCATTGAGTGAGACAGAGAAAGAACCCAGCAGGAAGCACAATGGTCATGAGGCTGAAGGTTTAAGAAGAAAATAGGAGTCTTATGGTGCTAATGATACAAAAATCAGCTTTCAGGGCTTCTGAGGAGTAGGACAAAGGCTACTAGGTGGGGAGACAGGGCATTCGGAATTCACGAAGAACTTTACAACTTGCACGAGAAAAAGGATTTTTTTTTAAAAAACCCAATTGAAAAGCCCACAAGGGCTAGGATGTAGCTCAGTTGGAAGAGTGCCTGCCTAGCATATACAAAGCCCTGGATTCCATGCCCAGGCTGACATAAACCAGGCTTGATGGGCATCCTAGTACTAAGACGCAGAGGCAGGAGGATCAGAAGTTCAAGGTCATCCTCAGCTGCATAGTGAGCTGAATAAGCTGTGGAACGCTCCGAGCACAGTGCAGAACAGTGCACATCCATAAGCTGACTCAACAATGTACGTAATAGCAAAAATTTAAAAAGACTATCTTCCAAGAAATCCAATAGTCCAATTAATAAACAGGACAATGAGATGAACAGATAGTTCTCAAAAGATAAGGTACAAACGTACAGTAAACACATGAAAAAGTGTTCAACATCCTTAGCCATTAGGGAAACGCAAATGAAAACAACATCCAGATTCTCTCTCCCCCCAGTCAAAATGGCTACCATTAAGAAAAATAACAACAACACAAAAACTTGGGGGAAATGTGGAGATAAGAGAACTCTTATAAAACAACACTGGGAGGAGTGTAAATTAGTAATTAGTCCACACATTGTGGAAATCAGTACGAAGGAAAGGAAAAAGAAAACAAAACAAAACAAAACAAAACAAAACAAACAAACAAAAAAAAAAACCAACAACAAAAACCAAACAACCAAAGCAGCCATACCATTTCTGAAAATAGGCCCAAAGAAGTCTGATCAGCGGATGCCGGAGACACTTCACCCCCGTGTTTATTGCAGCCCTATTCACAAAAGTCAAGCTATGGGATCAGCCCGTGTGTCTGTCAAAAGATGAGTGGATAAAGAAATGTGTTCCAGTCAATCATAAAGAAGAGTGAAATCACATCTGTTGGAGGAGTATGAAAGCACATGGAGACTACCAAGCTAAGAGAACAAACCAGACTCAGAAAGGCAGACATTCCCCTTGTGTTTAAAAGGAACTATGACGAGGCGAAAAGACGCAAATGTATTTATTTACTTACTTATACTTACAAGCGGAAACACAGGAAGGCATGGCAGGGGAAAGGAAGGCAGTATACGTTCCTGCTGGTGTTTTTGAAATCATTTTGGTTTGGGATGATGATGATATTATTAACAAAGGAGGAAGACATAAAATTCAGCATGAAATATAGACAAAGGTGAATAAATCCAATGATTTTTTTTTTCAAATAAAACTATCACACTAAGCAGACAAACATAAATTTTGACTAAACACTCAGTCAAAAATGATCAGTTAACAAATATTAAGTGTTAAAGAGTTATAAATTTTTGTAGCAATAGGGTTAATAATTCTGGATCAGCCTCGTGTGAATACAAGTCTAAAACAGTTAGTAGAAACAGTGAAAAGAGTGTGAGCCAGAAAATAAGTATGAACCAGATTCCTCACCTGGAGAAAGGACTTAAACACATCCCAGAGAGGCTGGGGAAGTGGCTCAGTGGTTAAGAGCACTCGCTGTCCTCTCAGAGAACCCAGTAGAGTCCCCAGCATCCACGCCCTGCAGCTCACTACTGCCTGTAGCTTCAGCTCCCTGGGGTCTGTTGGAAGCTCTCCTCTGGCCTCCAGACACTTGTACATACCACACGCACACTTCCACAGAAACCCACACAACGCATATACACAAGTACAAAACTAAAGACATAAAAGAGAAAGACTAAAATTAACTTTCTAGCATTAGGTTGGATTTGTGACTATGAGAGAGAGAGTCTCGTCAATCCTATATGTACTCAGTATAGACACAGAGGCTGTCCTGCAGCACCTAGTGTCCAGTGTTTAACTTCTAAGTACTACTGCCTCCCCCCCATAAGAACCAGAGGCTTTGAAGAAATGATGGATTCTAATACTAGAGCAGAGGAAGTAGAAGAGAGCCACGGAACACTGTTGCACCAAGCATTCAGAAATGCTCGGAGAACTACAGAGGGATGCTGTGCACTGGCTGACTTACTCATCTAGCTTCCTTATACCCCAGGGCCATCTGTGCAAGGAGGGCATCACTCACAGTGGATGGGCTCTCTCCCATCCATCATCAGTCATGACAATGCCCCATAAACGTGCTTAAAGGCCACTATACACTGCCTCAAACTTGTGGTGTAGAATTGAAGAAACAAAAAGCCTGTCATCCAAGATCCATGTGAAATGAGAAAGTTCTGGGGCTAGAGAGATGGCTCGGTGCTTAAGAGTACCTGCTGCACTTGCAGAAGACTAGAATTTTGCTCTCAGCACCCACTCTGGATGGTTCACAGCCTCCTGTGACTCCAGTTCCACGGATCAACACCCACTCTGACCTTAAGCACCTATCTATAAGCATGTGACCTTACACATACATCCGAATAAAGATAAAATGAATTTTTAAGTGAGAAGATTCTTGTTCTTCTTGTTGTTTTGTTTTTGGAAACATGGTTTCTCTGGGTAGTCCTGGCTGTTCTGGAATCACTTTGTAGACCAGGCTGGCCACGTACTTGTAGATATCCACCTGCCTCTGCCTCCTGAGTGCTGGGATTAAAGGCGTGAGCCACCATGTCCAGCTGAGGTTCTTAAATCTACATTTTTACTATGAGTTTTCTTAAGAAATCAGACTTCATCATTGTGTCTTTTGTTAAAACATGAATGCCATCCACATAAACACTTAAAACTCTCCACGAGGAAGAAGGCAGATACTGAGTGTTCCAGATGGAATTCTGATTGATAGCTGTGGGAACATGGAAATGAATCGTTCTTAAAAAGCAATCAGATAGGACTGTATGATCAAGTGTCAAGGAGCCATGGCATAAGGTACTGACAACCAGTAATGACATTGGCTTCACAGGTATTCACACGCTGCAGATAATTTTAAGGTCATCCTGGGCCCTTTGAGAATGTGCCTTTAAGCCACTTAGCCACACAGGAAGTTGTCACTGATGGGCACTTTGCTGAAGTCTAGGTGTGTGGGGGAAGAGGGGAGGCGGATCCTGTCTTACAGAGACATTCTTGGGCAGCCGTGAAGATATTAGCTATTTTACCCAATTTCTTCCAAGCTGAAACATAATAGAACATTACAAATCTGTTTTGATGTTACTTAATCTAATGAAAAAAAATGTTCATCTTTTTGATAAGTGCTCATTAGCCATTTTTTTCTGACATAAACAGACAAGAAAGATGTTCTCTTGCTGCGTTTAAAACCCAGCTCAGCTAATTACAGTGCAATGACTCAAAGAACAAAATCAGCAAGCTGAAGTTTCTCACTTGAATTGTCTTTATAGTTGAATTAAAAATCCAACAGAAAAATTAAAAGGGCCCCACCAGCACTTTGCAATGAGATGGAGCCAGGTTTAAATAAACAGAGGCCATGCTCAGCTCACAACAGAAGTTTTCAATGCCAACTGCTCTCTGGCTTTGCTAATGGAGGAGGGAATGGGGGAGAAGGGCGTTCTCCGTTTGGGGAGCAGTGATGAATGTGTGTGTGTGTGTGTGCGCGTGTGCATGAGCGTGTGTGTGTGTGTGTGTGTGTGTGTGTGTGTGTGTATGTGTGTGCACAATGGATCCATTTCACTAAGTCCCCCATGAAGATAGAAACCAAGATTCAGACAGCATCTGGTCAAGGCTGGAGCCAGACTTGGACCAGAGGAGAGTGAAGCCAGGGGGTTCCTGTATCCTCCATCCTACTCAGTCAGGCTGCTAACACCCTGCTGCCTTTAGGACTATCAGCTGGTTTGGGCTTTTGGTTTACAATGTTAATCTACCATAGCAGTATCCTGACAGAGCCTAAAATAACTAATGCCATGTCCCCAAAAGATCTGATTTCAGCTCCGGGAAATAAAAACTCTAGCAAACATAATCCGAACTTTTAGCCGTCCTAAATGTGGATACTCAAAGGATTAGTCATTTCATTTATTTTAAAAATATTTCTTTTATTTTTGAGATTATACTAGAGATATATAATTTCCTCTTCCCTTCCTTCTCTCTAAACCCTCCCATATACCCCTCCAAATTCATTCCCTCTTTCTTCATTGTGTGTGTGTGTGTGTGTGTGAATATATATGAATACAACCTGCTCAATGTGTAATATTACCTGAATGGATGTCTTTAAGACCATTTGGTATTGTCATTTGTATGCTCTTCTCTAGGGAAGACCTTTTCTCAGTTCTCAGCATTCCTTAACGCCTGTAGTTCTTCGTTAGAATCGAGACCTCCAAGGCTTGTCCCCCACAACTCCCAGAGTCCATGTTAGCATGTCTACCTCCAAGGCTTGTCCCCCCACACCTCCCAGAGTCTGTGTTAACATGTCTACCTCCAAGGCTTGTCCCCCATAACTCCCAGAGTCCGGGTTAGCATGTCTACGTTCCTTGCTCAGTTCACATTCAGGTGGCCATGTTGGTGAGACTTTATGGGTGTGGCTTCTGACATGCCTAAGAGACATGATCTCACAGCAAACTCCATGATCCTCTGGCTCATAAATCTCACTGTCCATTTTTATTATAAAATATATTCGCTTGAAGCTAGAAATGTATAAAATTATTCTGGATCTTTGGTGTACAAACTATCCTCATTGCGACCCAACTTCCCACCACAGAGGAGCAAGGAAAATTAATTAAACATAACCCACTTTCTTCCTTTCCTTAAGAAGCCAGTATTTAAATGAATACCTAGAGTTTTATTAAAGTTCATCTAAGTGAACAGCAAAATAATAAGAGAGAAGTCTGCTACTAAGTTCATTCGGTGGGTGGCTGCCTGAGTGAGTTCACTGATGATGTCAACAGTCCTTAGATGGATGCTGATATTGAATCTGTGTTGTCTATTTAACTGGATTTATAATCACTTAGGAGGTTGGTGCCACAAATACTAGATGTGCATGTAAGGATGTTTTCAGAAATCTAATTCCAGAGGGAACCCCACCCCCACCCCCACTCCCCAGTAAGTGTAAACACCATCCATGGGATGGGAACCCATGCAAATTAAAGGAAGCTGTAAGAAAGGCAGCATCCCAAGTGCCACCATCCTCTTCTTTCTGCTTCCTAGTCAGGCATGGTATGAAATGCTTTGCTCTGCACCCTACCCAGCAGGATGGACTGACACCCTTGAAACCATCAACCCAATATGTCCCTCCCCATTCAAGTTGCTTTAATCAAGCATTTCATCTAATACAGGAATTGACGAAAAGCATCTACATGTGTCTTGCAGTAAGTCAAATTGCCCCTAGCCTTATTGACTAGGGAAATGGCTGTCTTTCATTAACCAAGCCGCAAGCACGGCACAGCTGCATCCTGAAGTCACACGCAAAGCTTGGAGGTTAAGTGTGCTCATTTAGCATCTATTTCCTTCTCCAGACAGGCTCTCAGAGAGCAAGAAACCAGGGTTACTTCTCTCTCGCAGTGTTCTCTGGTCCTACCAGGTATTCAACATATATGTAAGGAGTGAATGAGTGGCTATTGGTGGGTATTAGGATAGAGCTGTGACTTCGGGATGTGCTCTATACAGTAAACATATGCAAATTTTATTCAATTTAAATAAACAACTTAAAGAGATAAAATTCTAGAGAACTGAGCCAAAACATGTGCTTGCACTTCAGCTCCAAGCAGAGACAAAGTTCCTGGCACAGCTGTTGCACTCAGGAACTTACAGCAGCAGTGACTACCTGCATAAGATTGCACGGGGCTGGGCCCGACAATGTTCCATCATGAACAGAGGGGCACTTCGAGCCCCATCCCTCACAGAAGCAGTTAAAAGTTGTAGAGGCAGTAGGAGTCACAGTCCTCAATATGGTAAATTGCCCTTGTTCCCATCTACGCTCACAAAGGCGACCCGAATGAAATGCAATGGAGCATACACCGAGGGCCATGAAAGTAGTTGGAGGACTTGTTGGAAAAAGAGGGGATTCAGCAGGAGGGGAAATGGGATAAGAGCAGACAATGGGGAAAATATGACCAAAGTACATTATATACTATATGTAATAATTAACAGCATTGTATGTAATTGTGAAAAGTTAAAGCAAAAGAAAGTTTAAGAGGGCAGGGGCTTTATGTTGGAACATGACTTTGCAGGCTCTAGGACCTAGGTCCTACTGCCACTATCACACACAAAGGAGGTTAGAAACATGGTCCCGAAAGCATAATGCCCAGAAGTGATTCCCTCTCTGAAGGGCTCTCCCCAGGAATAGTTGGCAGTTATCTATCAGTTGTTCTTCATTTGTTTGTTTATGACAGGGTCTTTTTTACCCGGCTAGCCTCAAACTATATAGGCTATGTAGGCAAGGATGTTCGTAAGCTTCTAATCCCGTCTCATCCTTCCAAGTGCTAGGACCACCATGCATGGCTGTTAGTCCCTCTTTAATGACTACCTGTAAAGGAGGAGGTTCGCTGAGGGTTTGGGTTTGGAATTTGTTTGGATTGTTTCTACTTTCATCTTTGAACGTTTACTTTTTTCCACTTTAGTTTCCTCTCTGGTATTTCCCACTCAGCCTACTTGCTGTAAAGAGAATGTGGAGATGCTTTATAAACCCCAGTTACTATGAAATGCAATGTGGGGATCCTTGGAGTCTGCATTTAAAGTGGTTATCATGATTATTATAAAGAGCAGGCTTTGCTGATGTTGTATAAATCAATTCCTGAGGGACTGGGACCTTTAAGAGGTGTTTAGGTCACAAGAGCTCCATCAGGGGACGGTTTTAATACCTGGTTTTTATAAGTGAGCTTCCTTTCATCGCTTTTTCATTCTTGCATCAAGTTGGGGACAGTGTCCACATTGCTCTTCTAGATGACGTAGTATATAGGGCACTAGCTTGGAAGGAGAGGATAGATCCTGACAGGGAGACTCCAAACCTGGTGGTCCCTTGATCTTTGACTTCTCAGCCTCCAGGACAGTGAGGAAGAAATTTCTTTTCTTTTCTTTTTTCTTTTCTTTTCTTTTCTTTTCTTTTCTTTTCTTTTCTTTTCTTTTCTTTTCTTTTCTTTCTTTTTTTATGAGTCACCCAGTGCCATCTAGTCAAGAGCACAGTGGTATTCTAGACAAAACCTAGAGGCTAAGGTTCAAACACAAAATGAAGAGGCTACAAGAGAGGTGAAGAAAATGGAGGTGAAGAGAGGAAAAATCGGTTAGCCACTCTGAACCTGCTTCCCCTCTACAAACACGAGAGACTGCTCTACAGTTCCCAGTTTAGATGTAAGCTGCATTGTCAACTGCACAGAAACAGGGAGGAGAATTTCCAATAAGAACCAAAAGTTTTCACAGATGACAGAAATACTACATCCATCATGATGCACATGACTGTTAAAGGCAAACAGACTTTGTCTGAGTGGGAGTGAAACACGGCACAGTTGTTTCTTTCTTTCTGCCTCACTTGGAGATACACCACGACAGTCTCAGGGGTGTCTGCTTTAAATTCCAAAGGGCCAGCAAGGCAAAGGCCTAGAAACTACATCCCTGGGATGAGAAAGAGCATCCCACAGCATCGAGAACCGCTCCCAGGCCACACAGGAGGCCTGGCCCTCTACCCCATCTCAGCTTCCATGGCACACAGGAGGAGAAAAACCCAGCCTTCTCCACACCTCAGATCAGCAGGCAGCAAAGAACTTCACATGGGCAAATCAACATACAATTTTAGATGCGTATGCATATATGCATCTTTATAAATATATAACAAACCCATTTATATTTTGTCTCCTTAAAGCATTTCAAGGTGGCTTACAGTAGTATATTAACAATCGCCAAGTATCACACAGGGGAAACTGGATAAGAAAGCCAATCATCTCTTCCCTGTCTCTTTCAGTGTAGTGAGGTCATAAATGTCAGTGAGGACGGCCCCATACCTGATCCGCGTGAACCTGTTCTCCTCCTACAGCCTATGCATTCAGCTCCAGCATCTCTGGCCTGGTTACTCAATATGCCCTTGACACCAACAGCTACTGAGCACCAGAAACACAACAGTAGTAAAAAAAGACCCCACCCCCACAGACTTCATTGTCTGGGGCCCAACATTCCTCCAACAGTGAAAGGAAAGCTTAAAACTAAAGAACTGGCAACATTAACTTAGAAAGTGCAAAGTTAGAAAAGATAGGACAGTTTCCAAAAACTTGAAAGGCTACACATGATTAATCTTGTATTTGGTTTTAACCTATGCTATTTTATTTGCACTTTTGCTCGAAGAGTCTGTAGCTTCCATTAAGATTTAAGTAAATTATAAATTACAAATGAGTGTGTACAGGATGACATGAAAGTAGAGAGACTTAATGAAAGTGTTCTAGAGTTAGCTGTCTGGGTTTCAAACCCGAGCCTGGCTGTTAGATATGATTTTAGATTAGATTAGTTTCGATGAATTAGATGTGACTTTCAGCAAGTTATTTAACAAGCCTGAGCATAAATTTCTTCATCTTTAAAGTGTGAATATTAATATGCCATGAAAATGAAATGCCATGGTGTATATAAAATGCTTAGCATGAGGGTTGGTGGTAGTAAGTGTTCAGGCAGTAGCCATTAGGTATCACTCCCTGTGTGTTTGAAGATACGCTGTGTAAAGACGGAGACGGTGTCAATGGTGAGATGAGCTGACATGTCATCATCTCCACCTCTGGAAACGAACTATGAGATCCCACAGTCTAAAGTTTGAGCTCATTAACCCAAAGAAAAGACTAATATCTAAAGCACTTTTAAAATTCACAAATTAAAAGTCAGGGTAGATAAAGGCAATGGCCATAGAGACCAAAGGCTTGAGTTTGATCCTAGAACTCACATGGGAGAGGAAGAGAACCAACCCAAAACCGACCTTTGATCACCATACATAAGCCATGGTATGCAGTCATGCATGCTCATGCACACACACATGCATATGCGCATGTACATGCACACACAAACACACAAAAGCAGAATGAATGAATGAATAAATGTTAAAAAAACAAAAATGAAAATTTCATGTTGAGTATGCATGTCCACACCTGTAACCCCAGCACTTATGGGACAGGGACAAGGTGAATCAAAAACTCAAGAATAGACTGGCCAACATAAGAAGATCCTGCCCCAAGAAACCCAAGGGCTGGGGATGTAGCTAGGAGGTGAGATGCTTGCCTCACATGTGTAAGGCCCTGAGTTAGATCTCAGAAGCACAAACCCAAACCAAACTGTGATAATGTGGGATGAGCGGCATGGTCTCTATCATGCTTGGGAAGGAGCTGAGGCAGTGAAGGAGCTTATAAATTTGCATCCTAGTAGATGATATTACATTTGAATTTGAACCAACTGGAGAGTAATAACAAAGGAAGCATGCCAAGGCCTGAAGAGATAACTGGATGATCAGTAATGCTGGCCACGTCAGCTTGGTGACATGCATTCAACCCCATGGCCCACATAGTGGAAGAAGAGAACCAGCTCTCCTACATTGTCCTCTGACATCATGACCATGCATCACACACACACACACACACACACACAAGTAAGATTTTAAAATGCCTGCAACCCCAGTGCTGTGGAGGGTGGAGACAGGAGGAACTCTAGGGCTTGCTGGAAGCCAGCCCAGCTCCAGGTTCCATGAAAGAATCTATTTCAAAGGAATAAGGCCAAGTTACAAACCAGAACAACAGATAGCCTCTTCTGATCTCTGTGCACATACACATGTTCATATACTACACACACACACACACACACACACACACACACCTCACATATACATACATACACAAAGAAAACCAGAAAGATGAGCCAGAGAGAAGAGGAAAGAGAAGAAAATAAAGGAGGCAGGAAAGCAGGCAAGTAGGCAGTTCTGAACCTCTCTAAAAGAACTGAAGGCAGTTTTCAAATCACTACAAAGTAAGAGATCCCAATACATGAGATAGAATTGAAAAAACACTGATTAAATAACATTGAGATAAAATAGAAAATCTGATAGCAGGCTTTCTGTTTTATCTCAGGACGTGGGCTGTCAAATGCCAGTATTTTCCATCAGAACCTGGCAGGCCTTGTCTTAGTCGGTCTCCCTCCTGTACCACAGGCATAAGCTCTAAAGAGCTATAGCATCTAATCTTGGAGACAGCTAGCTATGGCACTCCCAAATATGGCTCCTTTGTAAAATGTTCACCTGGGGAGTGAGCGTGCAAAGGAGTCATTAGTCTGAACATTTCAAATGTTTGCACTGTAGTGCTGAGGAGGCGATTCAATCAATAAAGTGTTCACCGTGCAATCACAAGAGTCGAGTAAGACTCTCTAAATGCATGTAAAAAGCTGGGTGTCCGGGTGCTCTTAACTCCAGCCCTGCAAAGGCAGAGACAGCTGGAGCCCTAAGAGCTGGCCAGGAAGCCTAACCTAGTTTGTGGATTCCAAGCCACTGAGAGACAGACCCTGTCTTAAAAAAGAGAAGAGGGCAGATGGCACCTGAGGGATGACACAAAGGTTGACTTGCACCTGAGCACACTTGTGCACGCATACACACAAGCACACACATGAGCATACACACAGTATGCATTTGAACCCTTGAAGGAAGAGTAAAGACAACATCTAAAAGTGCACTTGCCCTTCTTTGGCCAATCTTAAAATAAATTGAATTTTCAAAGGTACTCTCTGGTTTCCTACAAGATAATATTGTTTGTTTGTGATCACAAGCTTTTTTTTTTTTTTTTTTTGGTGCTTTTAGTCCCACATTGTCACATTGCCTACAAAATCCACAATGAAGCATTTGACGCTCCAGAGTCAACACAATGTGTCCAAGCAGACAGGCAGGCACTGAGAGCCAGTCTGAAACATGCACACTGTCTGCTGGGGTGTTTCCTGCTGTCTCTGTTTTATTCATTTACACTAATGTGTGAACGTGAGGGCTGGAAACATTCTGCTACAAATAAAACCTCCAGGATTTACATGTAATTTCTGGGCTTATCCTTGCGAAGGGAGGCGCAATCTGTCTTCAGACGAGAGTCAAACGTTTGCAGTTCCCTTTGAAAAACAACGGCCAGTCTCCCCCTAAATTGAGATGCCAGAGCAACTAGATTGAGATTTAAATCAGGGAGCAAAATTAAGCCAGGTACACCAGGGTGGAAGATGAAGCAGTGTAGACAGTGTAGAAAATAGCCTATGAATTCCAAATGCTGTCTGCCCTCCACCCACTGGAGATCCTGACTTCCAACAAATTAGAAAAATAAATTGGCAGCTCACCTGTGATTCCAAGGTAAACAGATATTTCTCAGCAGCCGTCTCATGGCCATCTTTTGAGCAGAGCTCCTCTCAATTCCATAAAAACCTGAAAAATAATGTTGACTCTTAGAAACAACAATCTATGGCAGGGCTCAATGGAAGAGCCACTGGGGTCTGCAAGTCTGCCGCGTTGTTAACATTCCTGTGACTTTAGGGGAGGTGGGGGCAGCTAGATACTCAAGGAGGCACTTATGACACCACCTAAGGCCCAGTGAGACTCCATTTTGAGTTGGGTTTTGGAAGCTCAGACCAATTTCAAGGGAAGACTTGATTTATCATTTCTGTTACAGCAGAAACGAGTTGATCATTTTATTTCCGTGTGTGTGTGTGTGTGTGTGTGTGTGTGTGTGTGTAGTATGCACTTTTATGTATGTGTATGGGAGGTATGAGTGCATGTATGAGTGTGCAAGTGGAGACCCCAGGATGAGATCAAGCATCCTCCTCAATGGCTCTTCCAACTTATTCATTGAGGCAGGGCCTCTCAATCAAACCCAGAGCTTGCCGATGTAACGAGTCTTGTTGAGGATCCCATCTCCGCCTTCTGAGCCTGCAATTACAGGCAGGTCACCACACCCACAGGACTTCACAGGGGTTCCTGAGGATCTGAACCCTGGTCCTTCCACTTTCAGAGCAGATATTTAACCACAGAACCATCTTCCCAGCCGAAAGAACTAACGGTCTGTACAGGCTTGCCAGCTAAGATTCTGTTATACTTCAATAGCTGTGCTCATCTATCTGTTAGTACTTACCATCAGAATTATAGGTTTGTCCTCTATCTCTCTAAGGCTCAGTACACCTTACGAAAAGTCATAATTCTGCATTCATCTACTGTTATCTCTGGGTTCTGGAACAGCCGAGGCCTCTGCTGGCACAGCACAGCGGGTTTGTTGGAGAGGAAGGGAGACCATTTGGGTTGGAGGACTTTCTTTATGTCTGGCAACTATGTCCACTGGTAGGCTGGCCAGAAACAGACCTATCTCTCAAAGGCAAGGGTGTTTCAGGACTCAGCCCAAGGCGGGTATCTATTTAGTCCAAATTGTTGCCGTTAACAGGACACACAAATCGATCGCAAGGCTTGTGTGGCTCCCCGTTGGAGGGACGATGTCAGAGATGCGGGGGCCCGTCTGTAAAGTGGTCTTGGCAGTAGTCTGAGGACAGAGAAGGAGTGGTGGGGAGATTGACATTAACCCACATTCGGTCTGAATGGACTTCAGGTCAAAAATGCACCGAATGCTGAGAAGCGCTAAACAACTGAGAGCAAAATGTTTCCTCAGGACACGTGGGCTTCATCTGCAGCCTCTCTCTGCAGAGATGAGGGGAGGAGGTGGAAAGTGCATTTCTAGAAGACAGAGCAGACCATTATTGTCCGCAATGGAGATACCGATGGGTGGCACCTCAACAGATGCCTGCCACTGCCATCAGAATCTGAACAATAATCCTTAAACACACACACACACACACAGAGAGAGAGAGAGAGAGAGAGAGAGAGAGAGAGAGAGAGAGAGAGAGAGAGAGAGAGAGAGAGAGATTAAAAGTCACAAAGGTCAGAAAGAAATCAAAGGAACCACTTTAGGAATAATACGAATCTATACCTCAGTATCATATAAACTTCCCAGTGAAGAAGATGAGGTTTCTGGGCAAATTCAAATTGGCCCAGAGCCTTTTTTTCCAGGACACAAGGCTGGGCTGCAGCAGTGTACACAAGTGGATGTACAGTCAATGGGATTACATCTTCCTAATTATTTTCTGCATGAGCTTTGGGGCACACACACAAAATGAGATCAGCCGGGACTTGCTTCTTAAACAAATCACTCAGATTTAAACATTGCTCACATAAACAAAGAGGGGGAGGGGTGGACGGGAGGGAGGTTCAGGCTGGGAAAAGACAGAGAAGGGCTTCTTCCATCACAGTTGCAAGGAACAAAAACCTGGAGGGGAAAAAGAGTTGTTGGACCGCCACCAAATCTCCCCCACTGGAGACAAGAGCCCATCTGCTGAGCTAGGCAACTTCCCTCTAACTGCCATTCAGTCCACGTCTCTGCAGAGATCTGTCTGCAGAGCTGGCAGATGGACCCCTGCTTCCCCCAAGTCGCTGTGTTATTTGTTTAATAAATTTAATTAATATCCATACTGCATTGGACTGCTCCCAGAAAAGAGGCCAGAGTGCTCCCTTTCCCCCAATGAGTGGTTTCCCAGAAAAAAATCACATAATGGTGCCTCGGGGCCACTAAAAAATTAAAAGTACCCAGTGCTTCCATTACTTTGCACGGATTAATTTTTTTCTTGCTCTGTCCTGATATATTTTTGATGCACAATTCCCCAAATGGCAAACTTCCTCTTCTTTAGAGTCAGTTCGACTCATTACACTATTTTCAGAACACTGTTGAACCCCACGTTCAATACTTTCATCTTTTCTCATGAACTGGAGGAACATGAGGACAAGAAGGTCTGATTTGCCAAACAGCTGGCTCCACGGCCATTTTTAAGGCACATCAAATCGTCCTGACCGCACTAAGCGTCTATTCTTTTCCAAGTTCTAAGAATGCAAACACGGCTGCTGCAAACATGGAGGACGGGAAGGACGGTCTGGGGAGGATGGTCTGGGGAGGACCGTCTTGGGGAAAAGTCAATAACAGCAGCTCACTCTTTCTTTGTTGAAAGTCGAGTCCTCCCAAGCAACAAGTGTGAGCAAAGGCTGCACTCTCCTAGCCTTGTTAGCCACTGGGCTATAAAAGAACTGAGAAGCTGGGCAGTGGGGGCACTCATCTCTGATCCTAGCACTCAGGAGGCAGAGGCAGGAGGATCTCTGTAAGTTCGATGCCAGCCTGGTCTACAGAGTGAGTTGCAAGACAATCAAGGCCACTTGAAGAAACCTCTCCCCTGCCCCCCCCCAAACCAAACCAAATCAAATAGAAAAACAAAAATGCTCAGAAAATACAAGAGACTAGATTTTAGAGATTTGGAGGAAGGGTACAAAGAAGCATTTATTATATATTACTATGTGTGTGGACAATATTTAGTATTTGTGTTATAATGTGGATACTTAATAACACCTAATATTCTATTTATTATATGCCAAATTCCATGGCATATTTTCATCTATTTGTTGGTTGTTTGTTGTGACAGGGTCTTGCTATGTAGCCAAAGATACCCTCCTCCTGACGTAGCCTCCTAAGTGCAGGGATGTTAAGAGTGAGCCATAGAGCCTAGTTTGTGATATATCTTTTTGTTATGATCTTAACATCAAGAAAACGTGGGCTCAGATAGGCTAAGCGAAGTTCACTAGACGAGCCTGATACAATCTAAACTCGAATCCTGCCCATCTGACTCCAGAGGTTCTGCTCCTAGTCACTCTGCCTTTCCTTTCTTTAGAGTGGTACCTGATTCTGGGATCTAGCTACAATAACAATGAGATCTTCTTGGCCTCTCCACATACAACACTAATATTCAAAACATACAGCAATAGCTGAAGGTTAAAGAAATTGTCCCAGGGTGTCAACTTGCTGACCTAGTTATTTTGAAACCATTGAACTGGCTTAGTCATCTTTTTCAGACTTGCTGGGTCTCGTTTCTATAGGATTTTCTTTGAAAGCATCGTTTTCAGTATTTTTCCTAATCATGTGTGCTGTAATTATTTAGATTCTCATGTGGTCCTCCTCATGTAAGGAGCAACAATTAACCCAGGCAAGTGTACTTAACACTAAATATGGCTAAAAGGCAACTAATTATCCCTCTACAGTTGTCTGTCTTCTCCCCCAAAGACCTCATACTCCTTCAAGACAACATGAAGTTATGATTCCAACAACAATCCAGCAGATGTCCTGATTGTTTATAGCCGCTAAATATTACAAAGGACACTGTGGGGCCATTCTGAGAACCACCTCTCTCTTTGTTCCTTTCTCTCTTTCCTATTAAGTGTTGGGCTATCACTGCATCATTAAAATAAAAACTAGATATTTTTGTAAATGCAATACACGGTTCCTAAAACGCTGAAGTTTAGAACTCACTGTTTTCCTCAAGAGATGAAGGGTGCAGAGCTTAGATGGGGATCCTTGGCTCAAGATCCCTCAAGAAACTGAAGCAAACTTAGCAAGGAGGCAACTTAGAAGGGTCCACTTCTGAAATCACTCAAGAGAACTGGCAAAATCTACTTTCTCGGGAGCTGTTCCATAGGAGGCTTCAGTTCTTTGCCACAGGGGTTTCTCCACAGGGTAGCCCACGGTGCCGCAGGGTAGCCCACAGTGCTACAGTTGTCTTCCCTCAGACAGAGAGGAGAAGGGATTCCAAGACAGAAGCCATAGCTCGTTTCTATGTCATCTCAGAAGTGAGCTCTATCACCTTCTCTATATTGTGTCTGCTGAAAGCAAGCCACAGGTCCAGCCTACACTAAAAGCAAAGGGACTTTATACAAGATGCTAACATCAGGAGGCTCATCTTGAAAGGTACCTATAGCACATTTCAATTCTAAAGGGAGGGATGGAGGATGAAGAGAGGGAGGGAGAAATTCAAACGAACATCTAAAAATAATTCTTATTCCCTGATATTTCTGTTTGAAAGTTAAATTTTAAACACATTCAGTATGGTAAATGGTATTATTCATTCAACTATTTACAAGGTTCATAATATAGACTAATCAAAGATATATGTGTGTTATAAATAACTTTATATAATAAATTATTTAATATAATAGTTATTATATATATGATTAATAACTAAAATTGTATGAGAAAATTCCACCAAGGCTAGCCCAAGCTTCTCTGCCTCAGTGGAGACACATGGAGAGTAAAGATTAAGACACCCATTGTTCTTTTCTAATTAAAACAACTTCAGCATTTACTGTTGGAGACTATTTTAGGAACAGTTTTGCAGTTTGGAGCTGTGATGAGCAAATTCACTTGCCTGCAGATATAACATGCATTGTCTAATATCGGCTTTGCTAATGAGAGTGGAGCTATTTTGGTCTTCATGTGTCTTCTTCTTTTGTCTTATATTTCAATGTCAGAATTTTGAAGAGGAAGAAGGCTATTCAATCCCGATACACCTCAACCAGGGCCATTGATGACAGACAATGGCGCAAATTAGACACCTCTCTCCTGATCCTCAGAATAAGCGTCAGCACTGTCTTAGTTAGCGTCTTTCTGTTGCTGTGATAAGCACCACAACCAAAGGCACTTGGGAGAAGAGGGCTTATCTCGTCTTACAGCTTACAGTCCATCATGAAAGGAGTCAGGGCAAGAATTCAAGGAAGGAACCTGAAGGCAGGAACTGAAGCAGAAGTCAAGGAAAAATGCTGCTTACTAGCATGATCCCTGGCCTCTTACATGTTTCTTACACCTTCTGGGACTACCTGCCTAGGAATAGAACCACCCACAGTGGGCTTGACCTTCCCACATCAACCATTAGTTAAGAAAATGCCCCTACAGACTTTCGTACAAGCCAATTTTTTTTTTTTTAAGTAAAGCAATCATTCCCATTTATTTCTAAGTAGACTACAAATTCATATATTTAAGGCAGTTCCCATCAAAATGAGCAGGGTTTTTTTTTTAATAAGATATTTTCTTCATTTACATTTCAAATGCTATTCCCCCTTTCCTGGTTTCCTCTCCGAAAATCCCCTATCCCCTCCTCCCTCCCCCTGCTCCCAAACCCACCCACTCCTGCTTCCTGGCCCTGGCATTCCCCTATACTGAGGCATAAAATCTTCACAAGACCAAGGGCCTCTCCTCCCATTGATGGCTAACTAGGCCATCCTCTGCTACATATGAAGCTAGAGACACAAGTCCTACCATGTGTTTTCTTTGATTGGTGATTTAGTCCCAGGGAGCTCTGGGGGCACTGGTTAGTTTATATTGTTGTTCCTCTTATAGGGCTGCAAACCCCTTCAGCTCCGTGGGTACTCTAACTCCTTCATTGGAGACCCTGTGCACTGTGAGCATCCACTTCTGTATTTGCCAGGCACTGGCAGAGACTCACAGGAGACAGCTATATCAGGGTCCTGTCAGCAAAATCTTGTTGGCATCTGCCTAGTGTCTGGGTTTGGTGGTTCGTACAAGCCAATCTTGTAGAGGAATTTTCTCGGTTAGGGTGCTCTCTTCCTAGATGATCTTAGCTTATATCAAGTTGACAAAAACTAATGAGCGTGAGCTTTCACCTCAATTTTAATTTTCCTTGGGAAAAAAGAAAGAAAGAAAGAGAGAGAGGGGGGAGGGAGGGAGGGAGGGAGGACAGAGGAGAGAGGAGAGAGGAGAGAGGAGAGAGGAGAGA
>NC_034592.1:89375703-89388731 GCF_900095145.1 Mus pahari | reverse complement strand
ACAGCTATATCAGGGTCCTTTCAGCAAAATCTTACTGGCATGTGCAATAGTGTCTGCGTTTAGTGGCTGATTATGGGATGGATCCCCGGGTGGGGCAGTCTCTGGTAGGGAGCTTTTACAAGGGTGACTTCACTAGCCTACAGTTTAGTCAAGTCACTGTTGACTGAGACAGAAGTTAGAGGCAAGAACAACTGAGTACATGAATGACACACAATGCTAAATGGGAGTAGTAAGAATCCAGTGAAAAATCAGAAGGAGGGAAACGGAGAGACAGACAGATGCAACTTCTGTGTGTCTGGATTAAGACCCTGGAGAGCAGCAGACTTCAGGTTGATTTCCCCATGACTTTGAGACACAGGTAAAATCCCCCACTAATCTCTTAGTTATGTAGAAGTCATAGTAGGGTAAGATGTTCCCAGAGAGACACCCAAGAAAATACAGAGTATGGAGGACCAAGGAAAGGTTTTGTTGGTCATCTCCTACCACGTGGATACATAGGACAGTATTGAAGGCAGAAACACTCCGGTCTGGATTCGCACTGAAGGACAGGAATATCCTAAAAGAGAAAGGGCTGCGAAAAGAAAATGGATGCCCTGTCGACTCACGCTGATCAGAGCTCGATTTTTATTAATCGGACTTGCTTAAATACAAGGAAAGATTCCCAGCCTGCCCTTGAGTCCCTTTGAAGCTGCAGTATGACTCAGAAAAGTTAGCTACTCAAAATCAGAGAGCTAGTTCATGATAAAACCAAGGCACTGGTTCAGAGGCAGTTCTGCCGGATGAAGTAGGCGAGCCTTAGCATTGTAGGTACCAACAGCCAAGCATCTGCGTCTTAGTAGTCTCATCCTGTCCTTCCTCCAGTCCCTGGGGAAAGATGCGTGGCAATCTAATGCGAACTAGGGAATAAAGTTTTGCACAAATTCTTTTAAGGGATAAAGACGGAGGGAAAGACAAAGGGAGACGGGGTTTGGGGGAAGAGACAAGGAAGGGATTTTAATCTCAAAATATGTTGCTGAAAATAAACAAACTTGAACTAAAAATAAGCTTTAATTCAGCTCAAGTAATACCACTATTTAGTTCACAGTGACAACACTTTCTTTTACTAAGCTGTAAATAGCAATGAAATCTGTATTAAAATGTAAATATTTCCATTTTCTAAGTCTACGGATCTCGTTGCATAAGTTTCTCCAACACATTCTAGAAATCCAATCCCAGCTCCTTTTCAACATAAAGAAGGAGCAGACTATGAATTTATAGAGGGAACATTGAGAAGAGAAATGTGAAATATCATATTTTAGTCCTAATGTTCCTATTCCAAATGACATTTCCATACCAGAGGCCTCCTGCTCCTCAATCTACCAACATTTACCTTTAACTCTGCTTTACAAAGCTATTTTGACACAAATTCAGAAAGAAATCTGTATAAAATATTTCTTTCAAATTGGGACTCATCTCACAGAAACATGTTAGACTAAATTCCAGTTCCCAGAGAGACACCAATTTGAAGTCCTTCAGACCAAATTCTATCTCCAAGCTTTATAAATACATTTGCTTATGTCAAAAGGCCAATTTTATATGAGCTATAAATGCTTTCACACATACACAGAGAAAACAATCTGGGTTGAGAGCTATCCACTTTTTCCTAAAATTATGGGCAACCGGTACAAGTAGAGAATGTTTGAGAGCTTTAAAGCCAGAATTAATTTTGTTTGCTTTAAGATAGCCACTGAAATGCTTTCTTCTTAACAGTAAGTTATTTCCTAGGGCCCATAGCCCTTGCAAATGTCAAGCGTGGAAAGAGCAATTACTTCTTTGACTTGATTTCACACTCTTATATACAAAATGACCAGCTCTATTTGGGTAATACTTTCCCAAACATCGCTTACCTCATTGTAAAATACAATGTACCTGTTCAGATAGTTGTCTGCCACAGAAAATAAGTTTACAAGGGCTTTGTCCACTGAGTGAAATAAAAACATTTATAACCAATATTGGGAGATAAAAATCAAGACAACTTCTTTGTGAATCAGTTCTATCATCCAACAAGATTCTTCTAAAACAATTTGTAAAAAAAAAAAAAAAAAAAAAAAAGAATTAACATAGTCTGCTCCAAAACAGCTAAAGAAATGTCCCACTGGGTTCTATAATTCACTGGTGAGTTCCTGAGAGGGAGTGGATAATTTTCTTGTCAACAGCAACATCCAACTTAACTCTTCTATTCTGTTTGCTATTTAAGTGACACCTTGCAGTTTAGGTAATAAACCTTAATCGAGAGACAACATGAGGAATTTCTTGGCATTTCATTATGTGACAAGAAAAGGGAGACAGCCACCATCCCCACCTCCCCAAGTCACCTCCAGACTTACATGTCCACAGACAAAGGACTGGCAGGGTAGACGGAAGAGGAAAAGGGAAAAGATGAAAAACCCAAGTCTACCATTTCACTCGTTCTTTCCAGTTCATTCAATTTTTATACAGAGAAAGTAAAGACATCTCAAAAAAATTTTAGTATAATAGCCTGCTGCTATGGGAACCCCTAAGAAATTAAAAGCTCATGATCAGTGTGTGTGTGTGTGTGTGTGTGTGTGTGTGTGTTTGTACATGTACGTGTGTACAGGAACAGGTTCTCTTTTTCTATCATGTGGATCCCTGAACTCAAGTAGTCAGCTTTGGTACAAAGCACCTTTATCCACTGAGCCATCTCTCCAGCTCACCATGATCATCTTTAGAAGCAATCATCATGACTACCTTCAAGAAAGTGAGCATTGCTTTACAGAAATCCCCTTCACTACCATGCATATTCTCTCCAGTGGACCCACCAGCACTCCTTCCAGCTCAGCTCAGCCTTCACGGCCCACACCAACCCCTGGACTCAACTGGTGGGCCCGCATTGGCTGAGACGCTACACGGTGACACTCTGGGACACCTTGTTCAACATCTGACAGCCAGAGGCTTCCCTCGAGGCCACCAACTTGTTAGTCCTCCACAAACATTAGCAGCTGCGGCTCGGCTAGAGCCACTCAGCATCCTAATCTCCCAAGTTCCACCGTGCTGATCAGCTGATGGGTTTATCATCTGCCCAGTGACACACAGTGAAAAGGGAAGGGCAGACTAGGTGGGTCCGAGGGCTGGGGAACCGCCGGCTCAGTACACAAAGAGCACACTCAGTGGGTCCAAGGGCTGGGAAACCGTGCCAGGAAAACATGAGACCAAAGTTCAGAACCCATGTAGAAATCAGAGGTGGCAGCCACTTATAATCAAAGCACCCGAGAAAGAGAACCAAGGGATCTGTGGAGCAGGACAAGCCTAAACTGGCAAGCTCAGGGCTTAACAGAGACCCTGCATCAATAAAGAGATTTGTCTTCCTCCGTTGCTCACCACCAGCAAATCAGAATCCAGAGATCTCAGACCCAGGCTGTGTCACCCAAAGAGACATGCATGTTAGTAGCTTCTAGGTCACATGCCTGCTATAGTCAACATGCGTGGAGGAAAGGATGTTTGGGATCACAGTTTTGGAGATCTCAGTCTATGCCCCACCCCACTGCCCTTGAGCCTGTGATAGGGCAGAGCAGCATCTCATACAGGTAAGCAAATCTGCTCGCATCTATTGGGACCTAAAAACAAAGAGAAATCTCCCAGTCTCCTTCAAAGCCACATCCCCAGGGATCTAAAACTCCCACCAGGCCTCACCTTGTGATCTTCTGCCACCTCCTAATGGAAGCATCCTGAGGGCTAACCCTTTAATACACAAGCCTTTGATGGATAGTTCAGAAATAAACCTTGACAATGTCCAATCCTCAGGAAAATCCTTAGACCAAACCTGAGTATTAGGGATGTGTGGGTTGGTGCAAAGAGGAGCCTAGTTTTCCAAAGCCTGAGCTTGCAACAACTTCTCAAGTTCTAAAGAGAAACTTAGTATCCATTGCACGTGTGTGTGTGTGTGTGTGTGTGTGTGTGTGTGTGTGTGTGTGTGTGTGTGGTGTCTCTGTGTGCCTGCATGTTCCCATGTTTGTTTGTTTTTGTTTTTTTGTTTTGTTTTGTTTTATGAGACAGGGTTTCTCTGTGTAGCCCTGGCTTTCCTGGAACTCACTTTGTAGACCAGGCTGGCCTCGAACTCAGAAATCTGCCTGCCTCTGCCTCCCAAGTACTGGGATTAAAGGTGTGCACCACCACGCCCGGCTCCCATGTTTGTTGATGTCAAGTATCTTATTCGATCCCTCTCCATTTTGTTTACTGAGGTGAGGGAGAGAGCCAGTGAAGAACTCTTATCCAGTGAACAATCTCTCCAGGCCCATGAACAGCATTTTTCAGTTTATAAACTCAACTGTTTCATTTACAAGAAACTTCATGCAGCCTAAGACTGCAGGGCTGTGCCATGATTTACTACCAGTAGAAGACAGAATCCTGGAACCAAGTTTTAGATTTCCTCAAACCATTTTCCCTGAATAGATACACTATCGTTGACAGCCACAAATGTAAACAAGAATGGAGAGAAGCTAATTAACCTAGAGATACCTAAAGCTCTAAGCCACAGTAAGTGGGCTACGTGGCCTAAACAGCCAGTGTGGGGGAGATCCTCGAAGAGACAAACTGGAGCTCACTTTACTACAAAGAGGTTTTTTAAAGATACGACTTTCACTAAAGCACAAACTGAATAGAATCATATCAGTATAATACTCACATATTTCTGCCAGCTGGGATCCTGGATACTGAGATGTAACCGCCTCTCCATGGACCTCAAAACCCCAGTCTGTTTCCCACGGGTCACTGCCCAGCCATCAGATGGAGGCACGATGTGGTTACCTCCCTAACAAATCGCTCCAAACCACCTCCGTCCAGGGAAAAGGCTACTGCTCCCATTTGCAATCTCCCAAGCCACCCCATCCCTCTGCACGGGAGGATCAATAGAGAGCCAGAATGAATTGTTGACTTAATTGTGCTGTGCAAGCTGAATAATTGCGCGCCTTCCAGGAGGGCTTTGTAACCAATGAGATGGCGTCGGATCTGCCAAAACCTTTACCTTGAAGCCAACATCGGTTCTGCAGACTCTCCTATCACAAATAACAACGGCAACCCTGGCTATTATTTCTAGAGGAGGCAAAACCGTGGCAAGGACGTCAAAAAACACAGAGGGGGGAAAATAAAGTCCACAAAGCAGTCCCTGCTGACAACTGTGATTCCCACATTTCCCAACGAGACAGCCTACAGACAGCAAGCCTTAGGGAGAGCAGAGTTGGCCCCTTAGACACAAAGATCACTTTCTAAGGTGCTTTAATTTTTATATCAACACATCCTGTGTTAGATACCATTGTGATATATCTGAACAAAGTGTTTTTCTGTGGTTTCTGTCCCTCCATCCCTCTGTTGTTTCTGTTCTCCCTTTGTGGTCCTTCTCCCATCTCCCTCTTTCATGTCCCTGTGTCCTTTTGCCCACTCCCCATCCTTTCCTATCATCTAATAGTACCCTGTGTTGGTCTAGATTTTTAGAGTTTACCCACATTTTAAAAGAGATACATACTGAACAACAACAACGACAAGCATCACTAGCGATTTTTAAAATACCTAGCAATGTGGGAAAAGACTAGGAGATGAAAAATTATTAACTTGCTGAAGTCTTTAAGGATAACAAAAATAATTTACTACTAAGATAGAAAATACTGAGATGTGAGGAGTGAAGACAAGAAAATCCGTAGGGCAGCAAAAGCAAATTTTATAGGCAAAGAAAGTCCCACAATACTGAGTCAATCAAAGAGCAAAGCTGAGAGGGGCCTGTATCACTGCTGTCCTGGTGCTCTTTGGAAACCTTGCTTGTAGCACTAAAGCATCCCTAGACCTGAGAAACTGTACTATGTTGTCTTATAAAGGTTTATTTTTTTAATTATTTGTGTGTGTGTGTGTGTGTGTGTGTGTGTGTGTGTGTGTGTGTGTGAGTTGGATGCCAGGGTGTAAGGCATGTGCCTTTGGGAGTCAGAAGAGGGACTCGAATACCCCAGAACTATAGATACACGTGTTTGTGGAACACTCAGTGTGGCTGCTGGGTGTAGAAGTTGGGTCCTCCAGGGCCAAGTAGTGGGCGTGGGTGGGTAGGGGAGCAGGGGCGGGGGGGAGTATAGGGAACTTTCAGGATAGCATTTGAAATGTAAATAAAGAAAATAATAATAAATAAATAATAAATAAATAAATAATATATATATATATATTTTAAAAAGGACAAAGAAACGGGAAAAGAAGAAGAAGAAGAAGAAGAAGAAGAAGAAGAAGAAGAAGAAGAAGAAGAAGAAGAAGAAGAAGAAGAAGAAGAAGTTGGGTCCTCTACAAATGCTCTTAACCATGGTGCAGGCTCTGCAACCCCGACTTGGTTGTTTCAGTGTAATGTGTTCTTTCCCACTGCCACCCTGGTTTTGATCTCTTGCAATAGGCTTTCATTAATAACAAGGATCTAGCCGTACTCTAATGGCAGTTCAGCTTCTCCAGTTGTTTCTTCTCGGCTGCCATGAACACTCAAGCTGGAGTCCAATCTATGCAACTCACTGGCAGACTTTGGAAGAGCGGGACCTGTCAGAAGCTGACAAGAGGAGGCACTTGTATGCAAATATCCTTTAAAAGTCAGGAGGCCGAAAACACAATACAGCTGTCCTGTGTTCACTCTTTAGGTGAGTGTGAGTGTTGCTAGAGCATTGCTCTAGACTTCAGAGTTACCTCTGTTTTCCACTGTTAGGCTAACCAGAGCAGTACTGACTGGCACATATCCTTGAATACGTTTAGAACTAGAAAAGAGATTCTGTGTTGGGTACCGAAGAGAAGACATAGAGGCCAATGTATATAGTTGGGGAGGTGCATCAAAAAAATCTCCCCAACCAGCATATGACAGGATACCCCAAAAGGAAAGAATGCACATTTCCAATACATCACATGCATTTTTCCATCCCTTCTAGAGCGAGCTAACTTAATGGGATCGTGGGGTTTGTTTGTTTGCTTGTTGTTGTTTTTGCCAAAGGTCCATGTTCTAGTATTGGTTTTGTCATGACTTCAATATACCCTTATCTTATTCACCTCACCTATAAAATGAGTGCTTAGTTCTAACGTTCTTTTAACCTTTATCCTTCTCTGAGTCAAAGATGTAATAGCTCTCATATCTCATTGAATTACGCGGTTCATCTATGAATATAAAACTCCACTATTTCTCACAATTATTTACTTTGAAATTTGTGTGTGTGTATGTGTGTGTGTGCATGTAGCGTATGAGGTGTGGTGTGGTGTGTGTATGTGTGTGTGTGTGTGTGTGTGTGTGTGTGTTTAAAAATCTTCATCAGAGAAGAGAAGCTACTCTGTTGGACAGTTGTTTTTTGAGAGACAACTAGCAGTCACTGTCTTCCTATTCGCAGCCCCTTGCTTTCTTCTGGGAGCATATCCATATGCTGTCTGGTGGTGGAAATATGTCCTGCAAAATACAACCTTTTTAAGGCAACCTGGAGTTTCCTTCTGCCCAGGTACCATCTCATGAATCCCTGAACAGACATGCAACCTCTAAAGGTGGGACCTCGTAAGACCGTTGAGTGATTTCTTCTCGAGGCCTCTGCTCTTCAGCTCTGCCTTGAATCTTACAAACAATCCCACATTTGTCCAGTGAATTATCCTTTCTACTGAAGTGAGCAGTTTGCTTCATAAAAATCCATTCCAAAGCACAATGAAGTAGAGAACCACAGTTCACCCAAATGGAAAAATGTTCTGAGTCAAAGAATGCAAAATCTGACACCTCCCTTCTACCACATTATCAATATAATCAATATAAATTAATAGATATATCAAGATAACCCAGATATATCGAGAGGAGGGAAGAGTAGACTCCATCTTTTAATAATAGCAGAATTCAGCAACTCCTTGACCACAAATGTGAATCAGACAGAAATCCAGTGAGGATCTTTCTGTAGTAATCTGTCTTTCTGGACTTGGTTTCTGCTGCTTCCAACATGAAACTCTGATCCATCATCAGCATAACGTGGCACAAGACAGACTTCTGAGAACTTGTTACTTCGGACATTTTCATCATTTATATCTTACGTATCACTGGCACTAATTGGAAAGTGTTGATATCAAGGCATTGGGTTATTAGGAAAAAGAATTCCAGCGGAAGCTTCCTTGATTCAAGTCCTACTAGTTATTTAGCTGTGGTTTTTGAACTTAATAAATGTGAGCATTAGTTACCAAATCAAAATGAAAGTGAATATATCTGCCCCAAGTTACAAAGTTGAGTGTTAAATCATGTAACAGAACTATAAATAATCTTAGCTTTATATTGTATTCTGAACTACACAAATGGCCATACAGGTAGAAACTGTAAAATTATCTTAATAACTAATGGGAAGTATTGTAATTATTCATTGACTTTAAGAGAAATATCAAAACACTAAAATATTTCCCTAGTCTTAAATATGTAGAAAAATAAAACAAATAGGACTAATGTTTACTTGTTTAAATGCATTATAAGCATTGTGAATAGAGCACTTGGTTTAGTTGTAATCTGTTTTATCTAGCTTAGACAGTAATTACCTTCTTGATCTCATATAACTTATACCATGGAGGAAGGCAACTTTCTTTTATGCCTTAGAAGGTTGTCACAGACCTCCTTAAGTTTGTGTCATATCACTTTCAAAGTCAGGAGATATTTTCAAATTTCCCTTTAATGTGTAGAATTTTGCCAAAGTCACTGAGCTAGAATAGTTTTATCTTTCCATTATCACCACTTTCTTCACTGGTTTCAATAAATTTGCCTTGACTAAGCTCTTAGGATAATAGGGCTCCCAAAAAGGCAATAGTGTTGATATTCCCATGAATGAGCAGCAATTTATTCTAGGTTGTGTGAATTTTCCTGGGGAGTCATGAACAAACATCTGTTCACTAAACTGAAGTAACAATTCCACCAAAGTCTAGCTTAATGACTCAGTGAGTTTATTGGAGTTAATTACAGGATTATGGGTGAGGGATCACTTACAAGATAATGGGTGACTTGACTAGCCCACCAACTATGGTTGACAACTCAAAGAAGTCACATCCCTGGAGCTCTCTACATGACTCAAAGTCATCTCAGCTCATCTGAGAGTCTCTTCTCTCCAGTGATTCTTACTGTTTATATAATCCAGTGATGGTGATGGTGGTGGGTGGTGGTGGTAGTGGTGGTGGTGGTGGTGATGGTGGTGGTGGTGGTGGTAGGGTCTTGTAAATGTTCTAAGTTTCAGGAACTTCCTAAGAATAGTGTGTGCTTATTTCCTAAACCTTCTAAGTGTTATCTACCTCTTGGGATTTAAGGAAGTTCCCTCCAGGGTGGAATGTTTCAGGTTGGAGGAAACCACTCCACAACATCCTAGAACTCTATTTATGTTAAATTATCACTTTAGTTTCAGCATTTTCTCTTTTTTCTTTTCCTTTTTTTTTTTTTTTTTTTGAAGTTGGGAGCAAAGCATGACTTTCATTTCCCTTTTACACTTCCTTATTCTTTTCTCCTCCTTTTCCTCCTTCTCCATACCCACCATTACCTTATTCAATTTTCCATAGTTGAATTTGTCACTGGGAAACAAAGAGGTACCTATTTTGTCCTCTGTTTATCGGGTGCATAACAGGTGGACAGTGACCATTTCCAAAGACTTTGAGGGAAGTGACCTGTTCCATCGCTGGATAAGATATGCATTTCCTATTTACATAATTGTCTATGGCCTGAAGAGCTAGTAGTGAGGCTTTCAGGCTTGATACCTGTGGTAACTGAAATTTAAAATGTACTGTCATGCTCTGTCTTATTTTAACTGAAATTTGTGCATATCAGAACCCCACAAAGCAAGAACTGTCCATATGAAAACGATACGGAGTTTAATTATCCACACAGTTGCTGTTAAGGAGGGAAAGACCAGACCTCACGCCTGCTGATTAATAAGAAGGCTCAATTGCACTCAGACATGTACTGGATTCCCCTAGTTCTCTTCTTTGTTCCTGCAAAATCCATCAGATGAGCCCCAGCTGTCTGCAGCGAGGAGGCATGCAGGAAGGACAGAGATGACAACCGCATTTTAACTCTCCCACGCAGAGCATAATTGAGCCCAAAGTTCATCTGACAGTGAGAAAAGATTTTGTCCAAGCCTTACTCTTTACTCCCAAGGCCAGAAAGAAAATGTCCCAGTGATGCTTTCTACAAATGTGTGGTGGCTTCTCCACGGTCCCTTCTTTCTTAGAATTTCTGTATCTGGCTGGTTACCCTGCTATCCAAAGCAAAATGCCATCCCCACCCCCCCAGAACAACTCCTCATGGCTAGTTCTATCCAGTGATCCATGTAAGGACTGGGGAGAGGCTCCCAGTGAGCCCACTCGGTTGGAGTGAACAGCAGGCTGTGCTTCCTACTTAGTCCCTGGAAGACGGATAGCGCATGAGAAAGAGACACCCTAGGCTGTGAGGCACTGTGGAGAATGGCAGCTAGGCACTGAGACTGGAAGTAAATCTGGTTTGGATTTACAGAGCTATAATCCAACTGTGCCTCTCTCCACACTTCTTTATGGACATTTACACCATTCTATTCGTCTTTCTTATCAGCAAGCAATGCCATTCTAACCTGATAAAATGAATATTCTTATTTAGTCCATGGGCTCTCTCAGGGGGGCTGGCCATCTCTCCTTCATCCTTCTGCACAATACGGATCCTAATGAGGCAGAAACACAGTGGGCAAAATAACAACTAACTGTGTCGTGTGGATGCGGGTGCAAAGTCCTAGCACAGAGCCAGGCTATCGAAACTCAAGCACAGGCCTGGCTTAAGAATTATTTGGGAAGAATAAAAATATAAGAGAAGAAAGGGAGGGACAACCTTGGGCCTGAACTGAGAGTGGGCATAGGGTAGGAAAAGGAAGACTTTCGTCACCAGAAGGGACAATGGGGAGACAGAATGAAGCAGTCTTCATTGTGACACCAACCATGAATGGGGTACATTTTTAGGAGGAAGCTTAAAGAAAGTCTAGGCTACTTTAATTCTCAAAATAGGAATTGGAAAGACCATGGTTGCAAAGCTATGATAAAATGAAGAGAATTTGATGCAAAGCCTTCATCTAAAATTCCAATCCTCTAGCAAATAATCTTAACATGTTTGTCTTTTTACTGGTTCCTCCTCCTCATCTTCCTCCTCCTCATCATCTTCCTCCTCCTCCTCATCTTCTTCTGATATCTCTAATCACTGCCTCATCAGACAAAGTCACAGCAACTTACGGGAGCGGCAGAACATGTGTATTAAAGTAGATGAAGGCCCGGCATGCAAGGAAAGATTCTTCATTAATAGCAGAAAAAAATCTTTCCCTATATTTAATATTTA
This sequence comes from Mus pahari, assembly GCF_900095145.1. Classification (NCBI taxonomy): domain Eukaryota; kingdom Metazoa; phylum Chordata; class Mammalia; order Rodentia; family Muridae; genus Mus; species Mus pahari. Next base: position 89,377,387 of record NC_034592.1, on the reverse strand, counting down.
GGTGACATATTTCTATTCCAGGAGAAGTAAACACTATAGTCATGAATAACAAATAGAAACACAAACTCCATTTATTTGTAAAATCAACTCATTTTCTTTTCATATCAATGCAAAAAATGACCCAATGCCATGTGTTCCATTTGCCGAGATTCTGAGACAGCAAAGCTATACAATTTCTAGATCATTAACTTGTCTCCCTATTTTTCCATGTCTTATAGTTCTGCAAGGTAAGCGTTCGTTCATTCACTTTGATAATGCCACCCTTTATACGTTTGGTATTTCGCTTGCTCAATTACTCCATGCAAAACTACGGCAGCCAGCTAGAGGGTGGGAAGGGTGATGGAGAAAAGGACCCACCCCACAGTTTCTCTAAATGAACAAGACCTCAAGGCTACACTTCTAATGGTTCCAAACAAAAGGTGAGGGTCTCTTGTGCAGACTCAGGTTTGAAAGAGGCGTACATAACCCTCATTTTACTCACGGGTGCCAAACTGAATGCCACAATGCTCAGCCCAGCCCAGCAGCTCGGGCAAGCAGGATGTCCTCTCTGCTCTGTGCGTAAGGACGTACGGCAAATAGCACAGTGTTCCCGTGGTCCTGGTGAAATCACGGAAGGCTTCCCAGAGGCAAACAAGGGAGTAACCGGAGGTTTTGGGATGTTTTTGTAAACCAGTTATTAAAAAGGACTGAAAATGAATGCCAAAACGAGACCTGAACCATGTAATTCACAGTACAGTGCTTATGGAAGAGACACCCCGAGGCCGTGGAGCTATGTGATGATTAAACCTTGTACCATCCGTCCTCCCTGGGCTAACTTACCTTATCCAGACAGTCTTGCTTTGTTGTCCTATTTTTTGACCAGTTTCATCTAGTCAAATGATTGCATAACAATGAGGTCATTTTGAAGGAAAAGTAAAAATTCTCAACTGGAGACAAGCTGTGAAGTTCACACTCAACATCCTCATCTGAGAGACTTAAGAAGCCACCACCAATTCCTGTACATCTTCCCTTCCCTTCCCTTCCCCTCTCTCTCTCTCCCTTTCTCCCTCTAGTCCCCTTCCCCTTCCAGTCCCCCTTCTCCCCCCACCCCCGTCAAGCTCCTTCTCCCTCACCACCCATTTCCTTCATGACCTAGAAACTACTGCCCTTACTGCTAACAAGGAACCAACCTTCCAAGAGCCCAGAGGACCCAGAGCCCAGAGCATTACCAAAACACAGAACTGCACAGACACCAAAGTTCCATTCCAAAAAACTATGTGGCTATGTTTATTCCAGTAAGGGGGTCATTTGACACTAGAGCACATTTTTCAGAAAGGAAAATACAAAGGGCCCGATCGATGCATCCTATCAGTTCATCTCATTAAGACTGGAGAGACAGCTGAAGTGCTGGGTGGAAATAACTGTGGAGGTGACAACTGGCAACTAATGGAACCAGGACACATTCTTTAATGATAAGAGACAGTGCGTAGAACCGGGCTTGGTGGCACATGCCTTTAATCCCAGCACTTGGGAGGCAGAGGCAGGCAGATTTCTGAGTTCAAGGCCAGCCTGGTCTACAGAGTGACTTCCAGTGAGTTCAAGGCCAGCCTGGTCTACAGAGTGAGTTTCAGGACAGCCAGGGCTACACAGAGAAACCCTGTCTCGAAAAAACAAAAACAAAAAGAAAGAAAGAAAGAAAGAAAGA
>NC_034592.1:89370831-89375543 GCF_900095145.1 Mus pahari | reverse complement strand
AGAGAGAAAAAGAAAGAAAGAAAGAAAGAAAGAAAGAAAGAAAGAAAGAAAGAAAGAAAGAAAGAAAGAAAGAAAGAAAGAAAGAAAGAAAGAAAGAGTAGACAGCAGCTTCCCTGGTTGGAATTCCCCTCCCATGTCTGGATCTGCTTCCAGCCTGGTGTCTGAAAAGCTGCACAGCAGGCAGCCAGCAGCTGCAGGCAGGGAGGTGTCCGAGAAGCCAGTTGACCCTTTCAGAGCTTTCCACTATTGCTCAGCTCACAAGCCTCCGGAATAGTTAATGTCTACATCTCAGGTGAGCCACCCAAGGGGCCCTGATGGTTCTAGGTTGGGTTTTGGTTTGCTCAGTTGTTGGTTTGGTTTGGCTTTTTTGTAACTTGGTTTTATACTTCCCAAGTAAACCTGATGTGCCCAGCCAGTTTTCACAACCTACTATGTTCCTTTCTTCCTGTTGCTGAACTACAGAAGTCAATTCTTAATGGAGCACTAAGGATGAACAGCGCCCCCCCCAGGGGGTGGTGACAGAGGGCATGGTTACAGAAGCTGACCAAGAAGGCGAATTTTAAGGACCAAGACACAGACTATGAAGCCTAATCCTGATTCAGCCAGGATGGGTCCATGTTATTAGTCTTCCTACAATTTTAGCCAAATAAATGTTGTGAGTGACTCTGAAAATATAAATATCATTTGCAACAGGGATTCCATAGAAAGACATTCTCATGAATCTGATTCCATGGTAAAATACATGTCCTTGCTCCTGGCACCTTCCTTCGATTGACCTAAAGACTGAACTGTCATTTTCAGAGTGTCCTCTCCCCCACACCCACACCCACACTCGCCCTAGGTTAGAATAAAGGAAACTAACTCTCCCCATTGCCCCAGAAGTATCCCCACTTCTGTCTTCTCCCCACCCCAGCAATACCACAAAGGCCAGTATTTGGTAAAGGAAAGGGGCTTCAATGGTTCTGCTGACCCAGCAGGTGCCTCGTGGGTATTGTACCTGCGAAGAGCAGCTACTATTGAAGCTGTGTAAGACTGCATGTTTGAATTGCTTTGCGAAGTTAGCTGTGGATCGTCAGACTTCGGTCAGCCTGGGGAGAATTAATAATAATAATAATTGCTAGAAAGTCAGCTAGCTTGGTAGTGCCAGCATTTGTGGACTTAGCCTTGGACATGATTAAGGCAGACTTGGCTGTGGCTTCACTACTATAGCATCCCAAGGAGACATGCGCGTGCACGCGCGCACACTGTAAATTAAGGTACTACTAATTATTTCATTTTGTTGGGCTTCAACTTCTCCCTTTCTCAACCTCCATATAACGGTGTGCGCATTAGCAACTGCTGGGACATCATAAGGAATTAAATGCTCTGGCCTCCTGAACAAACATGCCTTGAAAGAAACACAGACCCATTTGATAAAGAAAGCATGGGGCTACTGAGCTGGGTCCGTGGGAAAAAAAAAAAAAAAGAATTCATAGTAGATCTTTTCTGAAAGCAAGCCCAACCTAAGAACGGCTTAAGTTACACAACATGTGTCTTAGACTCAAATTCATTTCACTGGCTCTTCACTCCAACCCCAACAGCTGCCTGGCCTTCATGAATGACCTACGATGTTCTTATTTTTGCTTAAGAGATATGAAGGTTCTTCCGTTTTGAAAGACTGAGTGCTGAACTGTGCTTGCTGGGATGAAGCGCCGCTCACCCAATCCCTCAGATGCTCAGGAACGCTTGGAACCCAGGATTTGGGGAGGCCTACTAATTACAAGCAACAATGCCTTGAGCATTCCAGATAATTAAGGGCTTGCCTCACGATTGCGTTTGTAACACTAAAAGCTTTTATTCATTCATTGATCCAACAAATAATCATGACAGCCAAGTGCCCGGCACTGTTCCCGGCCTCGTTTCTAGTCACCCCACCCCTAAAATTCCACCTTCCAAGTATACGGTGACACTTAAAGAAACCCGCAACACGCAGTATGCCCTCCACCCTCCAAGCCTCTGCACAGGCTGTTCCTTTAGTCCTTCCCTCCCTCTGTAGAGAGAGCATTTCTCAGGTGCACATGCGCATGTGCACACGCATGCGCACATGCACTCAAGCGCACCCCAATTCTGTCTGTGTGCCCCACTCTTATCTTTAAAACCATAATCTCTTTCCCTTGGCTAAAGGGCCATGAGGTCCCTCCCACCCAACCACCCCTGTCCCCAGCAGTGGGTTGGTCTAGGCTTGTGTGAATTCCTGGTCAGACTTGTTTACATGTGTTAGAATGTCTTAAATCACGAAAAGCATCCTGTTGAGGGATAAAGATAAGTTACAACAACAGGCCAATCATAAATGCCAGCCTGAAAGCAAGCTTGCTACAGGAAATCCTGTCGTATAGAGAGCAGATACAGAAAAGAACGAGAAAGCATGGGAATACGGGTTAAAATGCCGTCCTTGGGCTTATGAGGGAGACAGCAGGATTTTTATTCTCTACTCTTTTTCTTTCTAAAGGGAACAGAGGAGGGCAGTCAAGTTGGCTCGGCAGGTTAAGAGCGCTTGCTGCCAAGCTGGACAATCTGAATCTGGTAACTGAACCTGTATGGTAGGAGGAGAGAACAGACTCCTGTAAGCTGTCCTCTGACCTCTACACACAGCCCTACTAAACATTCACATGTACACACACACACACACACACACACACACACACACGTGCGTACACATACATACATACATACATACATTTAAGGAGACAAAAAGAATTTGAAGCTGATATGGTAAAGTATGAGATCCAGATATGGTAGCTACAGATGTTCATAGAGACGTATTTTTTTCTTGTAACTGTTACAAGCATCCCTCAAGTAGATCTCACATTGCGAATGCGAACAAATGTCTCCAGGTATATTTCAAGATCTTTGATAGAATACCTAATCCCTTCATCACTCCTCTAACTGAGTGGCTGGGCAAGTGAGGAAGGTAAGGGATGAGGGACAGAGCAGGTGGTGGGCAGGTCAACATCAGCTGTGGAGATAGAAGAGAGAAAGCAGCTTAGGGAAGGTGTGAGTTCTTCAAGCCACATAGAGTAAAGTACCCAGGCTTTGGAGTTTGAAACCTTAGCTCTGTCACCTCCTGCAGTGTTACTGTGGTTGAAGCCACCATGAGAACGGCACAGCACGCAGTGTGAATGGAGCCCCCTAGCATTGCATGGGGCTGTGGCTCTGGTGAGCAATGTCACCCTCATGAAGTTCCCAGCAGGGACTTCCAGAAGACTAGAAGAGTGTGTCTGAAGTGCTCAGCACAGAGCCTGGCCGAGTGTGGGGTGTGAGCATGGCACCTGGAAATCAGACATCATTCCAGTGTTCATGGGCAGCAGCATCCTGTGTGACGCTCCCATTCTACTGTGTAGCTGGAAGCTTTAAAAACTGACACTGGCTTACCTGAAGGACAAGAGCAGAACAGCCCCATTATGTCTGCCTGGATAGTCTGGCTGACACTGGGAGTCTTCCAGCAGACACTGGAATGTGGTAAAGGATCGGCCTTCACATCCACAATTCTCCAAGTTCACTGGAGCACCTCAGGGGAGTAATTGCTGCTGCCATCCAAGCTGGAGGACCCTAAGCTGCCACCTCTCACACTCTGTAGGAAGGCAAGCGGCTTCTGCATGTCTTGGGCAAGAGCCAAGTGGACAGAGACACACAATCTGAGCCGCTCTCAGGGCCAAGGCTGAGCCTTGGGTGGGATCATTTCCACTGTATTATGTAGGTCAATGCTACCAGAGTCAAGAGAAAAGGAACCAGACTCCTCTTGTCCATGGGGAATGCAGTATATGTCATGTCAAAGAAGGCTGGGACAGACCCTGATGACTGTGTTGAAAAATGATAGGCACACAACTCTTTGAATCCAGGTGCAAATGGGCTGGTATGTAATTGAATTATTTATTAAATGAAAAAAAAATCATAGCTAAAAGAAAAAGGTCGGAAAACAATTAAAGCACAAAGGCCAGAAAACAATGGGAAAATGGGAAAGAGAGCTGTGGTGGTAGTGGCGGCCACAGTGGTGGTGGTGGCGGTGGCAGCGGCGGCGGCGGTGGTGTGTGTGTGTGTGTGTGTGTGTGTGTGTGTGTGTGCGCGCGCGCGCGCGCGCGCGCACGCGTATGTGTGTTCTCTTGGAAACATTGTCTCCCTGGTGAAAATGACAGTGTTCTGGAGGGATTGATATCTCTCCTCCACTGGACAGACAGTACAAGGTCACAGTGGTGAACTAGGGCTTTGGCAAGGAGTTGGCTCCTACTGGAGGGAATTCTTGAGGCTCACCCTCATGGACCAGATAGCAACAGCCAGTGTGATGCTGTGTAGAGACAGGCCAGTCATCCAGTGAAAGATGAGGGAGGCAGAACTGAGCATTCTGAGCAGAGAGCATGGTGTGGAAGGAAGCACACCCAACAGCTAGGGTTCTTCCCATCCTTTGCTGGGAAGCAGGGAAAAAAAAGGAGAACAAAGTTTGATGAGATGGCGAAGCCAGAATGATATAAAGATGTGAAGAGGGAATCAGGAAAATCCTGCCAATGAAAGCTCAAGAACAGAGGAGAAAACAGAATGAGGTTGAGTTGTAGAAACAGCCAGGCCATCTTCTTCTGTGAATCACTCTCTGAGGGCAGGTGTGCACAGACAGGTGCTCTCTCCCTCTCTGAGGGCAGGTGTGCACAGACAGGTGCTCTCTCCCTCTCTGAGGGCAGGTG
>NC_034592.1:89369562-89370496 GCF_900095145.1 Mus pahari | reverse complement strand
ACAGACAGGTGCTCTCCCTCTCTGAGGGCAGGTGTGCACAGACAGGTGCTCTCTCCCTCTCTGAGGGCAGGTATGCACAGACAGGTGCTCTCTCCATCTCTGAGGGCAGGTGTGCACAGACAGGTGCTCTCTCCATCTCTGAGGGCAGGCGTGCACAGACAGGTGCTCTCTCCTCTGAGGGCAGGTGTGCACAGACAGGTGCTGTCTCTATCTCTGAGGATAGGTGAGCACAAAGAGGTGCTGTTGCATAAATAGTATCATAATTGGTTTCATTTTATTCCACAGTAGAATAAGTTACTAATGCATCCATAGTGTTACTGTCTTATCTATCAAATGTTCTAATTAGGAACCCAAACTAGCTTCCTATGATGTCAAAATGTCCAAGTGTAGGTGGACCCCAAAGACCATCTGGATCCTGGACTTATACCCAGGCAGCATGGGACTTCCTTGATTAGACCTCTGTGCCCACTTATTTCAGAGATGGAGAGTTACATGCGGGGCATCCTGGGAAACACAGTCCTCCAATGCCCTGCTCAGACATCTGATCTGATTGTAGCATATTTTTATCCTTTTTTTTTTTCTCTTTGCCATTTGTCATATTAATAAAACTTCAAGGGAGGTTTTCTTTTTCTGGTGTTTTGGGTGTACATTTATTTAACTATGTATTGAAGTCTGCATCTGTATGCTAAACACTCATGCAAGAAAGAGCAGGAAGTCAGTACTGCTCTTAAGTGTACACCTACAAACTATTCCCTTTGGGAGGAGAGATGCTTTTTTAAAAGCAAGAATAACTTCAGAACAGACAGACAAACACACACACACACACACACACACACACACACACACACACACACATAGGGAAAGGGAGAGAAAGACAGACACACAGAGACAGAGAGGGGGTGAGAGACAGAGACACAGAGAGGGAGACAGACAG
>NC_034592.1:89366744-89369482 GCF_900095145.1 Mus pahari | reverse complement strand
GAGAGAGAGAGAGAGAGAGAGAGAGAGAGAGAGAGAGAGAGAGAGAGAGAGAATTTCAACTTCAATCATAAAGTGCCCCCAAGTGGACATTGTTTAAACTACATTGAGAAATCCTACAATTGCAATCAAGACTGAAGGCACAAACACTGGTGATGGGCAGCAGTGAGCTTACTTACTCTTGGTTTTGTACATAATTTAATAAGACCAGCCGCTGGGGAAAAGAATCTCATTGATGTATAAAAAAAAAATAGACTCTGCAAAAACACTCTTCTGGCTTCCTGGGAACTTAACTGGGTCTGGATACCGCCTGTGGCAATGCTAGATCTTACAAGGACAGAGTGGGTCCTAGAGCCAAGAGAATCCCCCTGTGGCCTTTCTAGAAAGCTCCCTGTCTATTTAATTGTATTCCTTACTCCACTCTCAGAACTTATTCTACTGAGTTACTTGGCACCCTGTTAAGCCTGTCACGTAGATTCCATAACAAATTAAGTTCAATGAAGGCTCTGCTCTTTCTCAGTATTAAAATATTCATATCCGCTCTAACAACCTGATTTTTAAAAAACTGGCTAAAAGCTTTGCTGGTATCCCCTATAGGAAGTGCCATTTTTAATGAACCCATAGGCATCATAAATAAAAAATAGCTGGTAATAAAGAATTGATAGAGTAACTCTGGCCCTAGAGAGATGTCAACACAGCCTGGGGAGAGCCTTTTCCAAAGAGGAGTCTGGAGCCTGGAGACCGCCCCAAACAAACAGCAAAGAATCAGGGCACTTGCTGAAAGCATTTTCTTAAAACACAGGGGTCTCAACGAGGGTAGATGGCAAAGGGGACCAGCAGGGCCTTCCGGGATACATGGAAGGGAAAGGGGTGCGAGTGTGGGAGAAGAGATGCCACCAGTATTTCCACAGCATTTACCAGACTAGGGAGTATCTTTTCCCAACCCAGGAAATTAGGCAGGGGAGCTTCCTGCTGTAAACGAAGCCAGACCCCTTCCATGAGTGGAGGTGGAAGGGTCTGAATCCCAACTCAGGTCTCACACACAAAACATGAGCCATAAAGCCAGCAAGCGTAACACTCACTAGCCCTGCCTGGGGCTGAAGCGTCTTGGTAGCGAAACCATTGCCTAAACCAGACCTTCTTCTACGGTTCCAAGCGCTCTGCCTGCAGCCCAGCCTTCTTCCTACAACTGCAGACAGTCCACCCCATGACCCCACAGGTAAGTACAGGATCCAGAAAGCTAAGCTTCAAAATATAAACAAAATACACCCCACACTGAGTCATGACTCTGCCTTTTGGGTCATGATGAGACCAACGGATTTTTTCTTACTTCTCTAAGACTACAAACTCATCTGTTCAATAGGGATGACAACCTTGTTCCAAAAGGGACTCAAGACAACACCCACGTCACTGAAAAGCAATCAGAAAAGAATGTGATTAATTATCTGTATGGCAACAGCACTTGCTGTAAGAGAGTTTCTAGAGGAGAGCTGGTATAGATCCTGGCCATCTGTGACAACAGGAAATCCACTCTCCAGGGGTGTCCAAGACCACCCACAGATCGTTCTTCATCTTCCGAGGGGGTGCCATGCAAGAGACCCACTCTCCTCAGCCGCCCACTGCGTGCCCACACGCCACACTCCTCTCTCCACATCTCTGAATGCCTCTCACAGCATTTTCTTGGGGTGTAGGGAGGCGGAGTGGACCGGGAACTTGCCTTTTGCCATCAATGGGAAGGTACATGACACTGCACATGACAGAAAGTCTCACTTCACTCTGGACCTCCTCCCCCCAAGCAGAGGGGACAGAAGGATAGAGACAGGCTGACATGAAGCAAGCCAGTGGGTTCAAAAGAAAACAGATACAGCAAGCTTGGAATAGGGGAACAGTCGTATATTCTCAAGTAACATACAGTACAGATTGATAAGCTTTTCCTCAATCTTACAGGTTTCCTGTTTTGCTTTGTTTGTTTGGAAGTGGGTCTCTCTGTCTTTCTGTGTGTCTCTCTGTCTCTGTCTCTCTGTCTCTCTCTGTCTCTGTCTCTCTGTCTCTCTGTCTCTCTCTGTCTCTCTCTCTCTCTCTCTCTCTCTCTGTGTGTGTGTGTGTGTGTGTGTCTGGCATCAGGTGTCTTTGGCTTTTGTCAGTCACTCTCCATCTTATTTTCTGAGATAAGCTCTCTCTCCCGCCTGGGATACCAGGCTGGGGAATCTGAACTCACATCCCCAGGCTTGCACAGAACACAGTTTATCCACCGAGTGGTCTCCACGGTCCCTAGTCATCATGTTTGTTTTGGTTTTCCTTACGTGATATTTTCCAAAATGGCAGCATCCCAGTCTTCTTGGCCAGACAGATGGATCCATCAGTCTGGATAGATGTTTCATGCTCCTCTGTACAGCTAGGTTTGGGAGCTGTTTGTTTGTTTGTTTGCTTGCTTGCTTGATACGTAAGACATGGATAGTAATAATCATGTCCTGAGGGAATTGAAGGCAATAATCCATGTAAAGAAACCAATGTGCAATATTTATCTTGTATTATTGGATAAAAACACAGCTAACAGTGAGAATGCTGTGGATGCCCCAGTTCCTAAGATAGCTTATATTCTATCTGCAAAGCACTGGGCTACAGTGAGTGTCAAGACAACTTGAGCTGTTACGAAAAGAAGTTGCCTTTCAACCCTTAATCAGATAGGTATGTCCAAAAGATGTTTTTAAAAGAAATATATATATATATATATATATATA
>NC_034592.1:89351923-89365030 GCF_900095145.1 Mus pahari | reverse complement strand
TGGAGTCCAGCTTCCTGAGCTCTTTGTATATATTGGATATAATAATGTATCTTAATCTTTAAAAAAATGTATGCCCTAGGAGAATGAAATAAGCCAGATCATACATTTTGGGAGTCACTGTAGAAGTGGCTTCCATTTAACAGTGGAAGAATGCCTCATGAGAAGGAAGCGAAATTTCTTTACACACACAGTAGAGTGGACCTAAGGTTTTTAAATGAGAATAGCAAGTGTGGACAACAAGAGAGAGAAGACAGACCACTTTACAAAGTGGTGCAGCCACTTTGCAAAAATGTTCTGAGAATTCCTCAGAAAGTTAGGAGCAAGTTAGCATGTGACTCAACACGATTCCACAACTAGGCATGCGCCCCAGAGAAATAAAATCAGGAAGCTGTGTACACGAATGCCTGCCCAGCAGCACCCTGCCAAACGGCTCCGGACAGAAACACTCATATGTGGGATTCCAACTCAGTGAAACATTGTTTTGAGAACAAAAAGGAATGAGGCCCTGAAACATGCTATAACACAGATGAGTCTTAGCAACTTTGTGCTGAAGAAAGATGATACAGTATGTGATTTCATTTATATGGACTACCTAAGGCTGTGGTTCTCAACCTTCCTAAGGCTGCCACCCTTTAATATAGTCCCTCATGTTGTGGTGACCTCCAACCATCGAATTATTTTCACTGACTCTTCATAAGTGCAATTTGCCACTGTTACAAGTCATGATGTAAATATCTGATATTCAGGATATCAGATATGCGACCCCTGTGAAAGGGTCATTCGACCCCTAAGGGGTCAAGACACCCAGGTTGAGAAACACTGATCTAGAAGTCAAGTAGGGATTGAAGTACTCAAGGTTTCTTTTCAGGGTGAAAATTTTCTAAGCTGACAGGCCATACTAAAGGCGTGATACTAAAGACTGTGTCATAGTTAACTTCAGGTGAGCATGCAGAGCATTGTGACTGTGATAAAACTGTTACACATCTCCCCAAATACACACACAAAAAATGGAAGAGAGCAGTCTGAATAGGAAAGGAGTTTGACCTTGTGCAAAGAGGGAATGACTTTGATCAAGGAGCATGACAAGAGAGAGCCATCAGGCTCTGGGAAGGAAGGGGCTAGCAAGATGACATCAGAGGTCACCAAAGACAACTGGTAATGACCCTGCCAGACTGGAAAAGCTAGCCCTTGGCTAGTCCTTGCCAAGGACCTGGACTTCCTCTCATTTCATGGTAAAGATTATCCCACCCCACCCACAGTGGCTCACCTCCCACACTAGGCAAAAATCACCCCACACAGGCGGGTGAGTCAGCAGAATGTCCTAAGAAAGGAGGCGACTGGGTCCACGGCTGTGGACCCAGACACAGATTCTGCAGCGCTAAGTCATGCCAGGATCCTACTGTTTTGTGGTTCCTTTGTTGTTGTTTTGTTTTATTTTGTTTTTGTCTTCCTTGGGGGGAGGGGAGCTGTAACCCTGCCCTCAATGCAGACCTAAGAACTCTGACCTCTTAAGAACCACTTACTTGAAAATGGTTCTTGAAGAAAAGAATTTTTTAAAAAGGCACACCTTTTAATTTACAAAAGACTTTTTGCCTTTATGAAAAGATAATCTATCAAATATAATTTCCCCCCACTGGTTTGTTTGGGGATTTTTGTTTGTTTGTTTGTTTGTTTGTTTGTTTGTTTAGTGTGTGAGTGTGTATAAGTTGTGTGTGTATATATGGTATAGCGGCTGTTTGATGTGTGTGTGGTATATATGCATGTAGCATGTGCCATAGCATGTGAGTGTGTGTGTGTGTGTGTGTGTGTGTGTGTGTGTGTGTGTGTGTATGTGTGTATACATGTGTGAGCATTCCTTCGTGCATGCGTGCATGTGTGAACAACTTTCAGGAATCTGTTCTCACCTTCCACTGTGTTTGAGGCAGGGTCTCTCCTTGGTTCTGCTTGTGCACTTCCCACTCCAGGCTAGCTGGTCTGACTGTCCAGGTGGGACAAGCCTCCTGTGCCCACATCCCATCTTGCTGTAGGAGCGCTGGGGTGACAGGTGCATGCTGCTGCCACCACCTTATTTTTAACATGGGTCCTGAGTATCTGAACTAAGGGTTTTATGCTCCCTAGCACTGCTATAAAAATGTTTACAGAGGGGAAAAATACAGATGCATTTCTCCACAACCTACCAAGTTACATTCCAGGTTAACTGTTCCTTTCAATTCCTCTAACTTGTGACCAGCCTACTGTTTAAACCACACAACCGCTTGGCTGTCACTGATGGTGAGCCCTTTATGACAGCAATTAGGCAATGGTACCATAAGACTGAGTTTCCTGCTCCAGGACACATGGAAAACAGCTTATATCAGAGGCCTCCAGTGCTGTAAATTGATCTTTGAAGGACTCAAAGGGTAGCATTTAAGCTGTAATGCAAACTGGGATGTGTTAGGCCCATTCTAACAAGAAAGGACCAGAAAGTCATAAGATCAGAATCTCCGCAGGGGTAAACTAGTCCCATAGACTGTAGTGACCACATCAATGTGCTGGAGGCCGTACCCTGAGCAGGAATGTCTGGTAGATAGGAACATCAGTGCTACCATCCCAATCCATGCAGTAACTGTTAACCACACAGAAAGTGGTAGAACATCACCACAGCTCTTGCTGTCCCCAATTTCCAAGGTGACAGTGACGATTTTCCCAATTCAGCAAGGAGCTCACCTGAGTGGCTTTGGGGTTTCCAGGAATTGTCAGACACCAGTGACAAGCCCTCTGGGCTGTTCCCACCAGCAGTCCCTTGCCTGCCAAGTCCTGTACCAGGAAACCAAATGTGTCCTGGCAATCGCATGTTAGGACCCAAGTGGCTGACAGTATCTGGATTCACTGAAGGAGGACAATTCTCTTATGGGAAGATGATGGGCTCTTTCTGGAGATGTTCAGAGGTGTCCTTGGTATAAGAATGATGCAATCAGGAAGAAAAATATGCAAGGTTTCCACTGGAAGATTGGTGTCTGTGTGCCTGCCCCATCAGTTCATGCCAAAAACTTAGCCAAATCAGCTGATCGCTCTGCCACTCACATCCATCTGCCCACAATGGAAGGAGTCTCACTTCCCTTCCAGTAAAACACACTTCAGCTTCACTAAACTCTGTCCTGTGTCTGGCGTAATATTAGGTGACAGTGATAACGACCTCCAAACCCACCATCCGATGGCGTCTCTACCCATTGCTCAACGAACACTTCCAAGAATATTGCCACCTTCTTTCAATTTAGTTCCCCCATTCCAGTTCTTCTAAGGAGGTGTACTTCATTTACAGCAGGGAAGGCAGGCATAGAGATACACGGTCTTTAGCTAGCAAGCGGCAGTGATACACCTCGACTTTGGACAGTCCAGTGAGACTACCAGACAGTCTCTTTTCATTTTTAACTCTTCAAATAGATGGCATCAAGTGCAAGTTTTAAAATGTGATGAAGTGTGGTTGAAGAGATGGCTCAGTAGTTAAAAGCTCGGGCTGCTCTTCCAGAGGTTCTGGGTCCAGTTCCCAGCACCCACATGGCAGCTCACAACCATCTGCAACTGTAGTCCCATGAGATCAAATGCCCTCCTCTTGTGTGCTGATGTACATGCAGACAAAACACGCACACACACACACACATCATACATTAGATAAATAAACCTTTTAAAGTAAATAAATAAGAAAGAAGTTGTTGACTTCTACAATGGGCAAGAGAGGTGAACTTTGTTTCGGGGCAAGAACAGGTGGCAATGGATTGTTGCCATAGTTTTAAATAGCTGTGTCTATCAATAAAGATACTGTGTGTGATCTCAGGCTCTCTTTGTCTTCTCTCTTTGTATCTGACTGGTCTAGAAAGCCTTGAGCCCACCTCGGACTGCTGACTAAGCCCTGTTTCTTGTGTCCCAATGCTTCTGGTGCTCCAGAGTTACTTTCTTCAGCCTGGCAGTGGCTGTTGTACAGTGATCATCAAGAACAAGCAGCTTGCTTCCAGAATGGTGGTTCTCAAGTTCTGTGTAAACAGCTACAGAGTGATAGGTTTTTGCAAGAAGGAGCATGCCTGGTTTTAAATCTGGGAAGCCACCCTTTTGAGATGCATAGATCCTAAAGTATGAAGAAGCTCAGAGGGGGAGCCAACTTTCCCCTAGTCTAACTGTGACTCAGCATTAGAGGTCATCCAAGGCAGTCACTCATCATTCCCCGATGCCAGAGTAAGGGGACACTGTGTTTATAATCACAGACTGTAGCTGCACCTGTAATCACAGTACATAGAAAGCGGAGGCAGGAGAATCAGGAGCTCAAGGTCATTCTTGGCTACTAGAATTTGAGGCAACCTGGACCACAGGAAACCTTGTCTCAGAAACAAAACATAACAAAATCATCATCATTGCTATTATCATTGTTATTCATCATTCCATCATTATCTTGTCATGGTCATCACATCATTATCACATAATCATTGTCATCATCATCATTGCCATCATCATATCCTCCTCATCATTATGTCATCATGACTTCATCTTCACATCATCATTGTCATCATCACAGCATCATGACATCATTATCATGTCATCATTGCCACATCATCATGTCAGCAGCAGCAGCAGCAGCATTGCTGTCATCTCAAACAGTAGATGCCCTTCTGGTCAGCAAATTCAAGAAGACCTTCTCAAGAGAAAACCCTCAAAGTTGATTGATCTGTTAGAGATCTAAAGACCATCCCTTCAAATGAGGTAAGCACACCCCAAAGCCTGTGTTCACCACCATTCTCAGTATCAAAGCTTGTCTCATTATAGTGGACAATGCTTGCCAAAAGTGCACTCTTGTGTAAGGCTTTTCAAACCCTTCATAGGCTGACAACTCTCCCATTTCTCCCCTCACCCCATGCTGCAGCCTGACCAAATAACCATCTACCTGTTCTTGTCACAGTGCCTGTTATCGGTGCCGGACACCATGACCACCTCCCTGGAGTCAATCAGGTTTTTGTCCTCTCTGGATCAGACTTGGGAGTTTGTCTCTGACTGACCATTTCCATCCCTCTGGCCACCTGCCTCCCTTTTTCTAAGGATCAGTTTCAGAGTTCCTGTCACCTCATCATCTGTGAACCCTTTCCCTGTGCTGCATAAGGGCCACCGAGTTGCCCCCCAAAGAATCTGAATAGGATAAAAGAGAAATAACACAACAAATGGTTTTGATTTCACAAACACAGTAAAATTGTCGTTCTGAACAAGTGGGCTTTTCTAAGAAGCCACATAACTTTGTCCATGTTAAGAGAGAAAGTCAGGAAAACTCTGTCAGGAAAGCACTTGCAATCAAGAGGGGACCTGTGAGCAATCACTAGAGCCTACACAACAAAAGCTGACTGACATGGTGGTCTTCACTTGTATTCCCATGCTCAGGAGGAGATAAAGGCCAACCTACTTCAGGCTGATAAGAGGCCTGATCTCAAAACAAAAAGTAAATTTATGAGAATCTGAGAAATGGTACTTGAGCTTGCCCTCTGCCTCCACACTCCATACACAAGTACACATGAACCACACTGGCAAACACACATGCACACGCTCACACACACACACACACACACACACACACACACACACACACGATAACAGATAGGTTTACAGTACTATTAACCTTCTTAAGAGACTGCATCACACTTCTAAGGCAGAGTCACGGGTCTCCAGGGATTCTGACTAGAAGTCAAGGCTGGAAGGTAACTCAGAGATCATCTCAGCTTCTTCATTTACAGATGGAAAAGGCAAGGGTGTCTATGAAAAGGACAGAGGAAGTGGATAGCTGGCCCCGGCTCTATGCAGCTTATCTCTAAACTCAAGAAGCCCTCCCAGTGTTGCTATAACAGGAATTTTGTGCTTTGAGAAGACAGGCCATCTCCTGTCAACAAAGGAGAATTGAGGGTCTTTAGGGAATCAGTCCATGTCCTCTGAATGTGGTTCATATGTGTGCCACTGTCTCCTTTGCCTGTTTCAATGCTCTATTTACTTCTTTATCTCTCTTTTCCTTAACTCACTCTAATTTAACCACAATAGAAACAAAATGGATTTGATATGCTATATTATTTCCTTAGCATCCCTAATAGGAATGTATAGCTGGTGTGTGTGTGTGTGTGTGTGTGTGTCTGTCTGTCTGTCTGTCTGTCTGTCTGTGTGTGTTTGTGTGTGTGTAGGGGAGAAGGGATGGGGGGATGGGACAGGTGTGTATGTGTGAGAGACAGGAATGTGGGATGTGTGTATGTGTGTGTGTCTGTGTCTGTGTGTCTGTGTCTGTGTGTCTGTGTGACTGGATAGCCAGTGAGCTCTAGGGACCTAACTATCTCTGCCCTACCATGATCCCAAGTGCTGAGGTTGCAGATTTGCACCACATCCAGCTTTTATGTGGGTGCTAGAGACCTTGACTTGGGTCCTCATGCTTGAGTGACAGGCACTTGCCTGACTCAGCCATCTCCCTGGTGTTGCATAATTTAGAAATGAAACAAGTGGGCTGGAGAGATGGCTCAGCGGTTAAGAGCACTGACTGCTCTTCCAGAGGTCCTGAGTTCAATTCCCAGCAACCACATGGTGGCTCACAACCATCTGTAGTGGGATCTGGTGCCCTCTTCTGGTGTGTCCGAAGAGAGCAATGGTGTACTCATGTACATAAAATAAATAAATATTAGAAAGAAAACAAACAAACAACAGCAACAACAAAAACCCTGTACATCACTTAAAGTCATCCCACTGGCCTCACCGGCGCACACACAGCATTGTAGGCAATCAAGTCTCTAACTCAAAGGGCAGGTGAGACCCTCCAAGGGCAAACGATGTTGCTGCTATTCTCCTTTGTCTCTATCCACTCTTCCATGTGCACGGGTTCCATCTGAAAAGCCGGCTGGTAAGAGCAACTTACAGGTTAGTGCAGATCCCAACCTGAAGCTCATCCCTCACTAGCAGCCCTGTTACACTAACAGTGTTCACCAGCCTCTAGCTCACTCTGCCCCCCTCCACATATTAATCTGATCTGTGACTCCGTTTGAAATCATTCTTTACCCAATGTTCCTCACTGACGATTAAAAATGAGGAACAAACAGCAAAAAGAATTACCTAAGAAAATACAGGTAATTCCATCTTAATGTTCTATCAGGGACAAATGACTGTACCCAGCATACTGTGTATAAATTCACAACAGGAGGTGGGTGAGTTATTTTTACACTTGTCACACAAATTAGCCTATTAGCTGCTTAATCCACAGATTTTTTTTTTAAAGGCACAAATTCTATGCAAAATTCCTGCCTCAGTTCTGGGTCTCTTGGGGATAGCAGAAACTCATGCACAAAATCTCCAAAGAATATAAGATTTAGGGAAAACACACATTTACAGGTAGGAAAATTATGCCACCAAGGTAAATATTGTGTGTCAGAGTCACCCAAGGATGCAGACATCTTCAGAAAAGGAGACAGGAGCACGTGAGAAGGCTGAATCGAGATGTCCTTTGGGAGAAGGAAATGCCACAGGTCAACTGAGTGGTTTCCACGTCCACCAAGCCCGGGGAAGGTGAGGCGGTGAGGGACTGCTGCAGCCAACTGCTTTATGTCATGCTTCTAGGCTGGACAGAGTAGAGCCTTCCACATTCATCCCCGAGGAGAGTGACTGGGGACTGTAGACTTCTGCTGCTGGAGGCTGTGGGGCCTGCGAGTGCAGCTGTTTGACTAAATTCGGCCTAAGGCTTTGTTGCTGTTTTAGGACAGCAGCAGATGCTTCTGCGAATTGACCTGGTTTGATTCACAGCTCTAACATCTTAGTGCTGGGCAATGTTGTCACTCTATTTTATAAAGACACAGTACTGACACCACATTGTTCTGAGCAGCACCTGTTAATGAACACATGGGGAAAGGCACGTGGGGAAGAAGCAGCCTACAGCTCATATCAGGAGCAGTGAGCACTCTGCCCATGGCCAGTAGTGAGACCTTGAGCGAGTTACGGCTTTCTCCGCTTGTCTGTTCATTAGGAAGTAAGAAGACAGAAAAGGGGTGGCTTGATTTCTGCCAGATTACAACTCTGAGCCACCTGAGCTATCTCAGACACTCTGTTGAATAGAACTTTGAATCGGTGTAAGTGCCATATTTGATTAGCATTGTCTTCCATCACTGGCAAAGGGGGCCAGAGGAGCCAGATCACTTTCGTAGTACTTGGGACTACAACATCTCTAAGTCTCCTCCCTATTCACATGATTTGAATGGATGACTCTAGCCCGATCTTTTAAGGAAATGTAGTCCCTTTTAAAATAAAAGTTAAAAGGATTCACCTTGAAATATCAGAGACCCCGTTTTTTCATTGAGTGACTAGCGTTTATCAAGTAGTTTAATCTCCCTATGCTTCTCTCATCTTCAAACTAAGGTCAAAAATATTTAATCTAAATAACAACCTGTCATTTTCCCAGTACCAGGGATTGAACCTAGGCAAGCGCTCTATCCCTGAGCTGCACACATAGGCCTTGGAGAGCACATGAGAATGTAAAAGATCTACCGCAGGCACTGCCTGCTGCTGACGTTCAATTGAATATGAGATACGATCATTATTTTCAACACTATCATTAGTCTATCAACCCCAAACTTGACTCTGTATATATTCTAATGTGATTAGAATTAGGAATGCTTACAATGAGGGCTAGTTGCCAAAATTGTTTTCAAAGAAAAAAACCGAGCTCCTTCTCATAAAATATTATTCAAATATATATTATTTAAAATCACAAAACTGCACTAAGGTGGGGACGATTACAATAAATTCCCATGGGTCTTATTGTCGTGCTTCAAGAATCAACCATTTAAGGTTGGTCTTGTTTCATTTATATTCCCACCCGTCTGACTGCCTCTCCTCAAGCCCACCTGGATTTTCAAAAGTAGGTCCTACATGCATCACCTTCGCATACTGATAGCCCATCTCCAAGCCGTAGGTTCATAATTTCTGTAATTATAAAAGTGTTTGCTATAGATGAAATGGCAACTTTAAAGAGCGACCTGGAATTGTTTCCTGGTATCCGTGAAGAGCATTCCAGAAAAGTCACTAGTAAGTGTATTATTTTTAAAAACAATAGTCAGGCTGGCTCAGGAGGCCACATGGGGACAGAAGTGTGTATGATTTATTACACTACACGAAGTGAGTTATTTCATTCTTCCAGATATTTATGACACTGTTAAAACACTGAATACATCAACATCAAAATTAATCATGAATAATATTTAATTAGCTCTTGACAAGGATCAATTTGGCAACTCTTTTTGTTCTTTCTCCTTCCTCCGAATAGAAAAATACTCATAAACTAAAGTGTTTTATTTTTTCCATCTGCTTCTGGTAAAGTGCATCCCTGAATGGCTAACTTGGTTGAGAGCTCTGAACTTTCATATACCCAGGTAATTAGACTCAGATGCTGTCCGGCTGTGATTATAAATCAAGCTTGTGTGTATGTAAGCAGAGAGCAGACTGGTCACACCAGGAAGGGTGTCGCTGCCCCTCTCGGACCTGCCCGGCTCAGTGAGCTCTCACATAGTTGCCATGACACTGGGCTCCTTCTCTCACCCCACCACCCAACAGCAGGCAACCGCCCAAAGCTTCATTCTTCACTGACAAAGAAGCATAACCCTCTAGGGAACTCACAACTCCACCCAGCGGTTCAACAGGTACAGACTATGAGACCAAGACACACAGAAGGCACACACCGATGGCACCTTCTCAAATACATTGTTGGCATCCAAAGCACTTGGTGTCCCCAAAGAATTTCACCAGCACTGTGTACCACAACCCCCATCCGGGCTTTTTATTTTAGGTGGGGGGTGGGCTAGGAGAACTTTCCATCCGTTGTTTTGTAACCATGAGTGCTTCCATTTAACTTTGAGAAAACAGCAATATTTACACTGTGAAACCAAAGGCTTCTGAAAGGAAGTGGACTTTTTTTGTTTGGAGTTTTGTTTTACATCTTGTTGAGGGAGGAAAGAGGGAGAGAGAAAGAGAGAGAGAGAGAGAGAGAGAGAGAGAGAGAGAGAGAGAGAGAGAGAGAGAGAGAGAGAGAGAGAGAGAGAGAGAGAGAGAGAACGAACTTTGGTACCTGAATGCTAAATGTCACAACAGTTGTGTGGAACCTGTATGTCAAGGTAATTTGTGGAGGTCAGAGAACAATCCAGGTGTCACTTTTCTCCTTGCTTCCATCTTTCTTGAGACAGTCTCCTGCTAGTCCCTGCACTTCCCAAGAGTCTCCTGTCTCCACCTCCTATCGCCCTGTAGTAACACTCAGGATACAAATGCATATTACTGCACCTGGCTTTATGTGGGTTCTGGAGATTTGAACTCAGGTCTCAAGACTTATACTGCAAGTACTGTACCTACTGTAACGATTAGTCTCAATGGCCAACTTGATGAGATCTAGAACCACATGGGCTGCATGCCTCTAGGCATACCTGCTGAGGAAATTCCTGATTAGGTTCATCGAAGTTGGAGTCATTGTGGGCAGCACCATTCCCTGGGCTGGGATCCTGAACTGTATAAATGTAGGAATGAGCTGAGCACTAACATCAATCATTCTTTGCTTCCTGACTGAATGTATGAGACCAGCTACCTCAAGGTCCTTCCGCTATGACTCCTTGACCACCAGGAACTGTTCCCTTGAATTGTGAGCCATTCTCTCCCTTGATTCCTTTGCTAGCATATTTTATCACAGCAACAAGAAAAAAAAAAAAAAGATAACAACTGAGCCGTCTTCTCAGCCCTGAAAAGAAGCATTGAATGTTTGATGCGCACTTGGAGGTAGGATGTTCACTTAAGAGGACTTCTTTTCTTCATGTGTACCTTCTACAAGTGAAACTAGATTGAAAGGCTTCCTAGAGTCAGTATCTAACACCCTAGGACACCCGCAGCATGGGGGACCAGCTAACAGGCTGAGCTCCACGTGCCACATCTAGAACACTGCCATCTAGTGGAAGCCTCCCAAGAAGCTTGAGTTTGAGCACACATGGTCACGTGACGTTTCCAGAATCACTCAGCTATGCATGAGGCAGGGGTTCCAACTCAGACTTTTCTGACTTGGTCTGCACAATGCATGTGGCTTGATGCGTGCTGACCCTCCAAGTGGATCTTTCCTCCCCACAATGTACTAACTGACATTCATTGAACACTACTGCTAAAGACGTTCTAGGCATCACCTCAACTCTCACTCTACGCTTCTTATTTCCACTTTAAAATAACTGCAAGCCTCAGAAAGAAGCATAGCAGACTTGCTCAGTCACACGAGGAGGTCACCTGGCTTCAGGGACCTGTTTCTTAGTCACTTACTGCACCAACAGTCAACATGGGGCAACCCTAGACATTTCCTGAGTGACTCAACACTCGGAAGACCCTACTGTGTAAATTCTGCTGAGTGCCCAGACTTAGCTGGGTGAACTTGACACTATGGAAGGGCATAAATCATTAGAACCCTAAGTCCACCAACAGAGAACACTAGACACAGTGATCTCATAAAGACACAAGCAAAGGATGGGCACAAACAACCGCTCTATGGTTTTCATACAGGGGCTGGAATGGTACCATGGGAACTGGGCTCTTATGAAAAGCTAAGCTCTTAGAAGATAACATTGAAGTAAAAAATCCTATCTGCTTCACCTCCCACTGCTCAATGCTGAACTCCCTCCCTTGTGGTTTCAGGGACAAGGTCATCAGAACTGGTTTCTGCTTCACTGACTTTTCCACAAGCAACCTGAAAGTCCCTGGAAAGAAACCAAAGACCATGAGATCATGAAAGTGTGTGACTTTAGTTCATCAGGGTCCTACATTGTGGAGGGGGCAATAAGCCCGCTCATGGTCAACCAAAGAATCAGGTAACAGTCTGTTCATGGGGGACCCTGTCTCCCTTCTTCTGGCTCTCCCTCCACGTGACAGTCCCTGACTGAGCCCAGTTCTGCTTTAAACCCACGTCAGACTGGGTCAGCTGACCTAGATCTTCAGAACACGCCATTTTCTGGATTTGCCTCAGGAAGTGAAAAGTTTGTTCTTTAAAGTAATCATCATGGCTGAGGCTAAGAGAAAGACACGCTGTGTGTACAACACTGAAAAAGAAAAATGAAAGCAAAACAAAACGAAAGTCTAGCCTGCCAAAAAAATAATAAATTGACATCATTGTAAAACTGTGTTGCAGGACAAGAATACAAATATTATTCATCTCAAGAAAAGGGCTGACCTAAGAGTTGATTTATAGGCACTTCAAATGCAGTCCAGGAAGTAAATGGAAAAATTAGGGTGCGAGGTCACAGAGTAGGCAAGAGTCAACTTAAGGGTAAAGTTAAAATCTTGAGGAAAGGAGCACACGGTTCAACTTAGCATATTAAATTAAGATCTGTCCTCACTTTGAAGAAATGGGAAATGCCAGATCTTAGGTGCACATGGGATGGATGGCATTTTCATCTCCACACAGTGAGGGTGGTTTTCTTCCCCCCAAAAAGAATACTTGTTACGGAATGAGAAATGTCAGTGCCAAAGGGACGCTTTGAAAGGAAAAGAAACTTCGTAGCAGGCCTTGAATCAACTGTGTCACCAGTGAACAAACAGAGCAAACAGTTGAGACATTTGAGAGACTTTGAAGGCACAGTCTCAAAGAAGAACAAAGAGCCCAGAATGAAGTTTGGGGGTGGAGGGGGGAGGCTATTGGTTCACTTTGTGTGAGAACAGTTTAAATTGGTCTAGATGCCGTCCAAGCTTATCAATGACCAGGGAGAGGGCACAGAGGTAGGTAGGGATGCTCTGTCAGACACAAGGTCAAACCAACAAGATCAGTCCGCATCCCAGCAGACAGTATGACTGGACTGAGTGGTTACAAAGAAGGGGGAGGCGATGTGAAAGTGGGAGGGGATGAACTGAAAGGAATCGGAGGGAGGGGTTGCTATGGGTATGGTCAAGATACATTGTATACAGGTATGAAGTTGTCAGAACAGAAATGCAAGATATTCTTCTCAAGGGGTTGCTCTGCTGTGAGGACTGGGGGCTATGTTTTCTCAAGTTATCCTGCCCTTTCCAAGACAAATTTTATTCAGTTTTAGTGTGTGTGTGTGTGTGTGTGTGTGTGTGTGTGTGTGT
>NC_034592.1:89318816-89351903 GCF_900095145.1 Mus pahari | reverse complement strand
GAGAGAGAGAGAGAGAGAGAGAGAGACAGACAGACAGACAGAGAGACAGAGAGAGACAGAGAGAGACAGAGAGAGAGACAGAGAGATAGACAGAGAGAGACAGAGAGAGACAGAGAGAGACAGAGACAGACAGATAGACAGACAGACAGACAGACAGACAGACAGACAGAGACATGGAGAAAGAGAGACAAAAAGAGAGGGCTATGGCACATGTGCAGAGGCCAGGGGAGGATATCTTGTGTCCCATTCTGTCACTTTTGACTTTATTCCTCTTATTGTCTCACTAAACCTGGAGCTAGACTGCCACCTATTAAGTGACCCTCCTGACTCTGTCCCATCGCAGAATGTAGTCATTCTGTTTAAATCCAGTTTGCGGTTAAACTCCTCTCAGTCCAATCCTATGACAAGGATATTTGCCAATGAGCCACTAGAGGGCAGTGGCCTGAGATGTTTTTGCAATTAGTGACTGCTAACTCAGTGCAGCTACCTGGCCACTGCCAGCAATCAGTAGTTACGATGGTCCCCTTTACTATAATCCGCATAGCCAAGGGCATCAGCCAAGGCCCTGGAAGGATGTGAAATGTGTAAACCAGGCACGTGGTCACTGCTGAGAAAAGGCACACCAGAGAAAGTCCACTCGATGATGCCAGGGGCGAGGGGGAAAGGGGCAAGGGGCATGGGGAGCAGAATGCACTCAGAGATTCCCAGAATCCTCCTGTCTCAAAAACAAACCCAGGAGGGCTTCCCCTCTGCACTGGCCATATTCTATTCACAGTCAGGAGATGATTTCTCATGCAGTGCCTCCCACCTTCAGCAGGGTTCTGATGTTAACTGTTCTGTGACTTCTCCTCCAGGAGCACCAGTTCTGAACCTAACCCATTCCCCCTTTTCATCCCAAGGTCAGCCAAGGTCAAAGCGTCTTGAGAACAAGTCTGATACTGTGGAACTCCAAATGGGTCACTAGGAATGGGTCCTGGGCTGCCATTTATGACCCACAACTCCACTCTGGCTTCTAAAATGCATTCCCACACTGTAATAGAGAGCATGTTCTTGAGAGCCCTTCCCCCTGTCTGGAGGCCTGAACACAAGGCTGCAGCTAATTATAAGTCATAACCACCTAGCCCTAAAGTAGGTGTCCTCATTAGCCCAAATTTTCCCCAACGTATCTATCAGCAGACATCTAATGTCACTCAAGGGGGTGAGAAGGGCCAATCAGAATGTCTACTTTTCTTTCAAACTTGGGCATTATCGATTCTAGGCCAGGTACAATGAAAACTTTCACAGTTAGCCTCTGCTGAAGTGTCCCATACCCTGAGGACCTAATGGGTTCAAAGGTGACACTAGGATTGGTTGACTGCCTCAAAGAGTCTCTAAACAGCTAAGAAGAAATCATGGGGGGAATCTGTCTAGGAGCTGAGTTTAGTTACAGAAGTTTCTCAGCTTTCTATAAGGTTACAGCCTGGAAACCCCATCTCATTAAAAATGCCAGCTAAAAGTGCATTTAGTACAAGGGGCTGATCTAGCCCCCTAGCTTAGCCTAGCCGACTTTGCACAAACTCAGAAGGCTGCCTCAAGTCTGCATCTGGACCAAACCAGCTACTACAAAGGCTGTTCATATTCACATGAGGACGCACTCCTGGAATTGATTGCATGCTGTCCAGCATGCCTTGCTGTCTGCTCTTCAGTACTGTGATGTGGAGGCTGACCGGCTGTGGTGGCTTCCCGCCACTGCCCCAGCACTGGAAAGGATCCAGTGTCAAAATCGACAGTGCAGTGTCCAATGCTCCATATGGATCAGTGTCTCCGGGTCACAGGGTTGCAAGTTGGGATTGCCTGGACTCTTTGGTCAGCATCTATCCATAGACCCACACGGGGAGGAGCACACTTGGGTAAGAACAAGGTTCCAGGGACTGAGATGAATGATGGCTGAGGTATGTGAGTGAATCCAGACTCTCCATTTACTACGTGCGCTTGGCCAGTTTCTCTGAGCTCGGTTTTCTTGTCTGTAAAGCAAAGATAGCAATAACTTACAGCAGTGTAACGAAATAGTCATTTTCCTGGAGTCGCCTCCGAAGAACAGGCATTCTGTACTATCTTGTTCATTTTCACAACCTTCTCGCGAAGGAATTATGACTGCCACTTTTTACTGATAAGGAAATCGAAGCCCAGAGATATGAAACAGCTCTTTCTAAACCCTAAGTCCGTGATGGCATGCAGATTAGAATTCCTTGAGCCTGACAATGTCACTGTCGTGGTGCTGTGACATCACGTGGATGAACATCAGCACAGCAGTGCGCATGCCTGGTAAGTGTTACTGCTGAGTTGTGGTTGCCCTGCGGTCTGGTCCTTTCAAGCCCCCTCCTCCTCCTGCTATCACACACTCACAACAAAAACCCAGGGCAGCGAGGTACAGCTGAACAAGCACAGGCTCCAGGAAGACAAAGAGTAGCTGTGTGACCTTGGGGAAATGAATGGATGCTTCATAGCCTCAGTTTCCTAACTTGTAGCACAGGGGCAGTAACAAAAGCACCTGTGATGCTAGTGTGTCTTTTAAGAACAGAGTAAGAGGCAGGGAGAGGGCTTGCTGGGGAACAGAGCTCATTAATCCCAGTGGGAGGAGAGAACTGACCCCTGAAAGTTGTCCTCTGAGATGCACATATGCATTGTGGTATAGAGAGAGAGAGAGAGCAAGAGAGAGAGAGAGAGAGAGAGAGTAAATAAAATCTTAAAGTCTAAAATTGAAATGAAAGGTTTGTTTAAGTGCCTGCATCTTGCTAAAAAGACTCTTCTGAGTTGAAAACATGGCATTTTTGTTAAACAAGAGCCCTGGAATTACCAGCACATTTCTGCAAGCAATTCAGCGTGAGCTCTTACTCTGTAGTCACTACCCATCTGCCTCTATCTCTCTGCCTCTGCATGTCTCTGTCTTTCTATCTCTGCCTTGCTTTCTCTCTCAGGCGCACACACACACACACACACACACACACACACACACACACACACACACACGCACATCTTAGGTCTCCTGATCTCCATGCAGTCCTGACTGATGCCTAATGTACATATGACCCCAGGCAAGCCAGCCGAACCATAGAAAAACCACCTCTGAGGGAAGGCCGTAGAGTTGAAAAGAAAAAAGCACGTCCAAACTTCTTCAAATGTTCAAAAGCACAACTACACAGTCCTTTCCCACACCACATACACAAAAGCTGCCCCCAAGGAAAGCATGTAACACAGGGAATTGACCTGGCTCGATAGAGGATTGAAATAATTTTAATTTAAATTACCCATCATTATAGTGTAGCTGAAGTGTGTTTTAATAGCTAGTGAACAAGTATGATCAATCTGCACACTCCTCTCTACAGCCTCCAAAGGGCGTCAGCACTAAACCTAGCCTACCCCTGACTGGCTCTGCTGGTTTCCTGTCTGGGTTAGTTAGGCCAAGCTCTGGATCAGGAATCAGCAGTTCCCCTGCACAGCAGTCACACATTCCAGGTTCCTGGGGTTGGGAAGCTCAGTGCACAGAGTCAGCCGGCAGGCAGGCTACCCCCTGGCAGGGAGAGCACATAGCTCCCCAGAACCAGGTAAAGAACACCAGCAGCACTCGGATCCCATGGCTACCGAGAAGGGAAGAGTCTCCCAGGAGCCCCTTTGTGAAACTGGGTTTCTTTAAGAAATTCCTCCCAGGCAAAGGTGTCTGAGACAGCCCCACCTTTTACAAGTTTCCCCGACAGATGGAGAAACACGGTTTTCTCCAAGTAAAGCCCATTCACATCCGTCTTTGCTCATTATTGGTCCTGCTCTGCCTGGTCCCTGAAATGCTATATGTTATCTTGAGCCTGTTTGTTTTCATCTGTCAGAGTAGTTTATTGTTAAGGAAATACAGTGCCTCTTCCCTGCCATCAAAGCTGCTTCATTAAAGTTAATAGTGTTTGACTTGCAAAGATCTCTTGCTGGGGTAACCCAAGAAAGCCCCTGTTGGCCCTTAGGTTTTCAGACAGTTAAGGCACCAAATGGATGTCACAGCTGCATTAACTTTCCAGGAAGAGAAAAAGAGAGAAGAAAGAACAGAGAAAAGAAAACAGACTGCATGGCTATATCCAGTAGGCGCGCAATAAATGCACCTCGGATTCATGAAACTAATTCTACCCGTCTGTTTAGAATAAGGTGCTAAACTAAGGGACCTGGGTCCTGACCTTGCCACTCAGTTCTGTGACCTGGGGCATGACACTTCTCCATGTTGAACTTCCGTTTACTTATCTCAGGGAACAACGGGGGTGTATCAGAAGGAAGCTTTCCTTCAGCCTCAAGTAAACACACCTTGAAGTCTGACATACATTGGGTAAAAGTCAACTAGTTTGTGGCTAAAGCAAAGGAGGCCAGAAACCCCTGCTCCATACTGGACTACACCACTCTTGACTGCACACTATCAAATGTCCTCCCATCCTCACAAGAGTGGATCTCAGGCAACTTCTCTCACCTCCAGATCACCACCGTTTATTGCTTGTTAGTTCAGAGTCAGTCAGTCTCAGCTGAACTTAGGGGTCACCACCTCCCTCCCCTGCAGGCCACTCTGCTCTCTGAATGTCTCAGGTCTCAGCTTTAAGAGCCAGGGGTCATCTCAGCTGACCACGCAGATGTAGAGGACAGGAACCTAAAATCTACCTTCCTTTCTTTAAAGAAAGGAAGAATGTAGTCATTTCTCTCCCCACCCCCCACCCCCCCACCACTGTGTACAGGAAGACTCCCCCTCTTGGCTTCCTGGGGTACCCTCCATCAGACATGCAAGTTCTACAAGGAGGCAGAAGGAGACTCTAGAGCAGTGGGAAGCAGAGAAGGGAAGAGGGGCGTGTCTCTGGCTTTGAGATGTGTTTACAACTGGGGCTCGGGTAGCCGATCCAATTGTCACAGGGAAAATCCCACCAGACATCCTGCACAAATGCAAAGCTGGGACCCTTATCAGAATAGACTGTGTTCATGTACACAGCTCAAACTTGGATGAGTCCCAGCACACTGCACCTGGTTAAAAACTCTTAAACAATCCCAAGCCACGTGTTTAGTTTTATTTTTGGCACAATTCTCCGGAGGAGGAAGGAAAAGTAGAGCAAAGAGGCCCATTCATTTAGTCAGTCCGTCCGTCTGTTGGTCTCTCCTATCCAGGAAACATTTCCTTGCCCAGGCAAAGGACTAACTAGCCACTGAAGCAAGGCTGGAAGGTAGTGGTTCTCAACCTGTGGGTCATGACCCCTTTGGGGGTCAAATGACCCTTTCACAGGGGTCGCCTGAGACTATCAGAAAGCAGATAGTTACATTATGATTCATAACAGTAGCATAGTTGCAGTTAGGAAGCAACAGTGAAAATAATTTTACGGTTGGGGGTCACCATCATACCAGGAACTGTATTAACGCGTCATAGCATTAGGAAGGTTGGTCTTTCTCCACACATTATTATCCAGATCCATAGAAAGTCAATTTGTAAACTGTTTGCTGCCCAAGGAGGACCTGAATTGAGATCCACAACACTCATGGAAGCTGACTGGGGTATCACACACTGGGACCCCAGGACTGAGGGGCCAACGCAGGTGGGTCCCCAGAGCCTTTCTTTGGACAAGCTGCTCTAGGCGAATAGGTGAGCTGCGGGTTTAGTGGTGGACCCTGTCCTGAAAAAATTAGATAGAGATTCAATTATAGAAATTACTTCAGGTTGACCTCTGACCTCCACACTCACATGTGCAGCACGTGCGCGCGCGCGCGCACACACACACACACACACACACACTTAAATTTGTGTAATGCTTTAGTGGTTTTGTAACTGTTAAAATGGGAAAATAAAAGGAAGCAAATAATGAAGAGAGATCCATCTCTATACTCAATAGGATCCTCACAAAAGCGTTGTGCGTTGGTTAAAGTCCGTATAGTCACCGATAGAACAACTAACAAACAGAAACTGAGAGATCACGTGCTTGGTGACTGGCGGGGAAGTTAAGAGCCAGGCAGTGATTAAGTTAGAAATTGTCTACCTCCTGGTACCCTAAGTCTTTTTGTTTCACCTGGGAATATTCGATTTCCCAGCAGCTGCCTCTGTAATGACTGGACAGCAAGAGTTTTCCAGGAGCCATCCAGCTTCAAGCTTCTAAGTCTCTTGTTTTCCCATCTTCTGGTCAGACCCTAATTGTTTTTGAAACATAATAACTTCTGCTAGCTTCAGGTTCAAGATATCCAGCTTTCCTGGGATGTCTTTGCAACTCCGAAGCCAGCAAAGGTCAGATGTGCTCGTTTGGGTTAGCAGTATTTGGCAACGCCAACGCTTCATAGCGTTATCCTATGATATAGAAAATTATGTTGCTACCCACATCATGTGAGCTGAAAACTGCCTTGACATTGTTTTTATTCATCTTTTTCCCTCCACCGGGCCTTTCTGCCAGGCTTCTGAAGGGTCCCAGACGCATACTTCCAGCCCAGAAATGTGCTCCTTCTTGGGTCACTGGAAATTCTTCAGAATGTCTGGCATGAAAACATATTGCCTTTAATTAAAAGGTTATGGTTTGTGTGAATTCTCATTTAAGCCACTGAAAGAAATCTGTTCTTTAAAACCAAAACTGTTAACACATTAAGACATGATGCTGAAAAATGGTTCATGTTTTTAAGACTTCTTAAGCAGATGAAAATAAGCTGCCTGGTATTGAAAAAAAAAAATCTGCTCATATTTAGTAAAAATCCTTCACTTCCAAGTAGAGGGGCAAATTTAGTACATGTGTGCCCAATTAGCCATGAAGACTCAAGTAGCCATGAGCTGTCCCAACCATCTGCCTGTTGATGTTAAAGCCTAGAGCCTATTAACACGGATGTCATTTAAACAGTTAAAAAGTGATAAAGTACATAACTCAGATCTGGCAGAGCTTGAAATATGATACCGTTGTATACTAATGCCAAATCAGCTTTGATTTATGGTTCCAGTTCAAGACAACTCAAGCTTGTTAATTAGTGATCCACAAACTCAAAACTCACTTTATTATATATGGTATTCAGTCACACCTCTTTGCTCATGACATTCAGGGGTAAAAGCCATGTAGAGCAACCCGAATTCTAGACCCTAGAAGTACCCAATATTTCCTTCCTCATCCAAGTTAGTTCATCTTTTAAACGCAGTATAGTTCAAGGTAATTTCTCCAGGAAGAGTATTTAAAAGGACCATTGGGGCAGAAAAGTCTGGTGGCTACAGAGAAAGACATCATTAACAGAATCACTTCCATCTACACCACTGTTGTTCCAACTCTGAGAAAATGTCCATGTGGACCCAGCGAAGACAGACCACACAGCGCTAGGAGTTGGGTCATATTCATCTCTCCTGTAAGGATAAGTACCGACTTATGTTCCTAGCTTGTATTTCAGAACCGGCAGCCACATCCTCGGAACACAGCTGAACCCATCAAGAAGGTTCTGGAGAATAGCAGGTTTTGCTTTGAGCTTCATGACTGCAGGTGTTTACGATGTTAAGAAGCATTCGTGAACTAAACCTGATCACTGTGGGAGGCACACTGAACTCCGTCATGTCATTAAGTATGCCATCTTTTAAATCAGCTGCAAACCTGCTGCTCTTTCCTTCACAGCCCAAAGCCAGGTCTCTGCCACTCGTGGAATCCAAATCCTGCTTGTTCCTGTCCTGAGAAACCCCTGCTGTTACTCACACTGGAAAAGGAGAAACTTTATTACTCTGCTTTCCAGCTACCATCTTACGGCTGGGAAAGAGAAGCATGCTAACCAGCATGCTAACCAAGTTCAGACTCATCTCCTTTCCCTCTTCAGAGATGTGTCAGAGCCCAGCTGGACTAATGCTGTATCCTCCTAATTGGTCCCTCTGTTTGACTCTCTCATCTTCCATGCTGCTGAAGTGTAACTGTCCCAAAGTCCGGTTCTGATCCAATTACGGTCCATCAAAAAGCTCGGGTCTCTGATTCTCTACCTGTCAACAGAACTAAGGTCGTGTTTTTAGCGTGGGATTTAAGATCCTTTCCTGTCTTAGCCCACTCCACCCCTAGGAATCTGTGAGGCCTGCTCCTTTCTGTGCAGATTCCTATACCATCTCTATGGAGCACCACCCCCTCCATCCCCTGCATGGAGCACTATACCCCCCCCATCCTCTGCATGAAGCACTGCCCCCTCCCTCCATCCTCTGCATGGAGCACCGCCCCCTCTCTCTATCCTCTGCATGGAGCACTTCCCCCTCCCTCTTCTGCATGGAGTACCGCCCCCTCCCTCCATTCTATCATCTCATCAGCTCCCTAGGCCAAAATCCTACAGTATTTAAAGGCCCAGGGGAGATGAATTCTGTGCTTTCAGTGAAAAATGAAAAGAGCACTTCCTTGGTCACAAGCAATCAATAATGTCTGCTACATCTGTTACTGCTGCTATGTGACATGACCTTTAATCATCAGGACAATATGGAATTTTAACTGTGGCTCCCATGACAACAATAGGACATTTATTTCATAGTTATTCACCTATTTATAGAAGCCTCACATCTCCTTGTCAACTATGGACTCCTTAAAAAGATCTCATTCTCTGTGTCAGAATTCAAGTCCTACCTCACACTGTACAAGTTATAGGAAAAGAGTACTTATTGCATCCAGCCACAAGGGGGCAGAGTTGGGCCACTGTTCGTAGCAAAGGTTTCAGACTTAAGACATTTCTCCCTAGAAATTGTTGGTTTATTTAAAGTGACAATGGATATTCGTTACATGTGATTTGGGCTATATACAGGCTGACTGGGAGGATGACTCTAGAACAATAAAATTTTAAAATTAACAACCAAGTACAGTATATATGATCCAAGTTTGGTAAAGTATTGTTAAATTCCCCCCCCACCACACTCAGGAAAAAAAAATCTAAAAAATATCCACCAGGCTGTAGCAGTCCTCATGACCTGGAGTGAAGCTGGACTGCTTCTTCCTTCCATGTTGCCTCTTTCTGGATTTGATACAGCCAATCCGTATTCATTATGTGACCAGGATGTAAAGGTCTTAGCTTCCTGTCCCATTGCTGTGATGAAGTACCCCGGCCAAAGCAACTCAACGGGGAAGGCTGCCTTGGATTACTGTTCCAGATTACAGCACGTCATTTTGGAGATGTCAAAGTGAGGCAGTAGTCACAGAACAATGACTTCACGTACACGTGAGCTGTCGCTCGGCTTGCTCCCTCTATACCGTCTAGGATCTCTCTGCCCACGGAAGGGTGCCACTCACAGTGGGTGGGTCTTCCTACCTCGATTACCAT
Source organism: Mus pahari (assembly GCF_900095145.1). NCBI lineage: Eukaryota > Metazoa > Chordata > Mammalia > Rodentia > Muridae > Mus > Mus pahari. The sequence goes on along the minus strand of NC_034592.1, from coordinate 89,342,630 downwards.
ATCTAAGATTCCACAGACGTGCTCACAGGCAATCCTGAACAATCCCTCACGGAGACTATCTTCCCCAGTCATTCTAAATTGTGTCAAGTTGATGATTAACACTAACCATTGCAGGAATTTACTTTGGAAAATCTCTAAGCAGTCAAATCTCGTTGACTTGCCATCTCATCGCCAATCCAGAGTCTGATATACATAAAAGTAAATACAATATCTGGAGTAGTTTCTGATAGAATAAAGCAAGAGATTCCTACACTCTCTTGGTACGTAGTATCTTTACTGTGTCAGTAATTTGCATGGTAGCCCGGGAATGGAACAAATACTAACAGTTCTATTTGCTAAGTCAATGAATTAAGTATCTATGGCCTAACAATTTAGTAGCTACTTGAAAAATTAGTACATATGAAAGTTTCAATGTACTATTTTTATTCCATTCTTCCCTAATCAGTTATTTATTGGGCATTGTGAAATCAACAATACTACTCTTTTTTTTTAACAGCTCAATAAATTTTAATATACTTAATATCCACATAACCACTGTGCTAATCAAAAATACAGGAAACTCCCCCGTATCTACTCCATCACCGTTTCTTATTCCACTGAATTTTACAAGGAACTCTGTCTATCAGGCAACCAGAGGGAACCCAGCATCCCAAAGAAATGACGTCATGGAGAGGCATACTGCACAAGCTCACTTTGAAACTATGAACCACTCAGGCCAATAGTTCATGGACACCCCCCACAGAGACGCTGAGTGCAGCTGTTTTCCTCCAACATTGTAAAGATCTCTCAGTCACCCTGAGTGTATAATGTGCTGCCCGCAGTACCTCAATACAACGTGGGAACCCTCAGGTACAGAAGACAAAACTAATCTCCCTGAATAAAATGCATCAAGTGCCTACTGCTAAAACAGCCTTGAACATATGGAATATCTACGAACTACAAACTGGTTTTCTCTGACTCAAAACCTTTCCTTGGGGAGAAAAGAAGGACACTGTGGAAAGGCGATGTTTGAGGGTTGTTATATTACGCCCCTCTGTCCCACCTTCCCCCTTTAGCCTTTTCCTAATCTATCCTTCTATTCATTCAAAGTTATGACCCAACAGTAGCCCCCAGTCAGTATGTGTCTGGGAAGTACATTCCTCCTCTGTGCAATCCAGGCCTGGATTTCCAACCAGTTTAGCTGACTTTTCAACCTCTGGACAGAAATACCTGAGGCTTTGCCAAGACCTGGACTGCACAGGGCCCCAGCATGGAACTACTGCCCCTAAGATAGCCCTTCTCCCTACAGAATTCATCAGGAGCCCCGCCAGGAATCACTGCCTAGCTCCTCCCACATAGTCCCACTCAAGTACACAACTGCAGCTACTCATGACCACTTCAAGATGGAATTTAGAACTTATGGACTCAATTCAACATCTTGGTTTAGTGAAAGGATTTGTAATTTCTCTATCAACTCAGCCCTAATTAACACGGATCCACGAGAAATCTTCATCGCGTGTGGAAGGCCAATCCAGGCAAGAGCTGAAGAGTTTGATTACAGAGTGGCAGATGCCCAAGTACCTATGGGCAAGTGAATGAATAATAATGAATGGTGTATCTACAGAGTGGAGCATGACCCAGCCTTAAAAAGAAGGTTCTGATATATAGCACAGCTGAACTTCGAAGGCATTATGTTAAATAAAATCAGCAAGGTACAAAAGCATATGTGTTTGTGAGGTTCCTATAAATGTTCAGATTAGTCAAAGCTATGCAGAGTAATAGAAGGGCCATGACTGGTGGGGGGAGGGGGTTGGGGAGGCTGCAGAAGTTACCGGTTAATGAGTTCGGAGTTTTGGCTTTGCAAAATGAAGTCTTTGAGATGGACAGTCCTGGTGGTGAGTGTTTCTCAACAATGTCCTTATTACCACTGAACACCTAAAAATGGTCCAAATAGTACATTTTATATTAAGTTTATTGCGTTTGCTTTTTAAAAATCACAAGAATGTCTTTTTGACATGGAGAGCCTTTTATTTTACTAGAACCATGTCCTTGAATGTCCCCATGATAGCTCACCCAGTCCTGGAGATGAGTTCATCTGGATGATCTAGTGTTAAATGACACACATGATGTTTCTAAATGGAAGGACCCTGTTGTTTTTTTTAAAAAAAAAAAAAAAAAAAAAATGGCCCAAACAGGAATAGTAGCCGAGCACCAAGATTAAATAGAAAGAGGGCCTTGTCCTTCTCTGGGCCTTTAAAAGGGTAGTGTGCATTGGTTAGAAGGAACACACCCCAGTAATGTTCCAACTCCTCAAAGACACTTGTGAATCCCTCACTCATCTTCCTTTCAAAGTGTATACTGTACCCTCCATTGGCTGTCAATCCATGATGACTGGAGCCTAGAACAGCTACAGGAGGAAAATAGGCAGAGTCCAACCTTGACACCTAAGCCCCGCCTCCTGGGCTTGGTCCTCCTGGTGGGCGGCATCCTGGATGCAGTTGTGGTGAAGAACAAGCATCAAATGTAGAGCAGAGCACCAGGCTTTCTCCTCTCCAGGAGGCCCAGTCTGGGTACGTTTCCAAAATGTGTCTTAAGGAAAGCACCCAGAGGAGAGATGGGGTTGCATGGTCACCCAGGGAAATGACAGAGGATACATCCATCCTCTTTCGAGGTTCAAAGAAATCCTGCATTTGGAAAAAGCTGTTCAGCCTCAGTTTTCCCACCTGTGAACTGAATGCAGTGACAGCACTTCCTCACAAAGTCATGCAAGAGTAAGTAAGGCAGGTTGCCCAAGTTAATGCCTCAGTGGTCTGAGGAGAACTGAAAGGCAGCCCATCGCATGGGAGAGTGCAGGTGTCATGCTTTAACTACATACTGAGCGAATGCTAAAACATTTACAAACACATAGAAAGTTTAAGGAACCCCAAAATAATGAAGCCTCATACTCAGTCTGACTATGGAAACGTTCTTCTTTAACTAGCTGATGAGCTCTTCCTGACCCTGTTCCCTGTCTCCCTCATAAAGGAGCCCTTACCTTGTCTATAGTCTATGCTTATTTTTGCCACTTGTCCCATTACCATGTGCCACAGTCTGTTCTAGACACTCCTGATCCTCATGGCTCACCCTGTGGACATCAGCACTACCCTGATAGCCGCCCACAGACACAACTTGGAAGTGATGTGATCGGGCTGTGAACCCAGGCAGTTAGCCTCCCGGGCCTGTATTTATGAAATCTAATGTTAGCAGAACCCTGACACAGCCAGGCTGGAAACACGTTTCCTGCTTCAAAGAGCAGTTATTAAACATCTGCCATATGCCGGTGCTGCCGGGTGCTGGGCTGGACAGTCTAAGAAAGAACTTGTTCCCTAGCTACTGGCATTTCCCAGAACATCTGGTTCTTTCAGCATTGTTATCTCTACACGCTGACTTGACATAGGGCTTTGGCTAGGGGTCCTGTAAGGTCCTGAGCTGCCTTGAGCATCAAACATTTCACTTCACATCAGTAACTTCCAGGGGTTCTCGACAGTCGTCCATCCAGAAGGAACTAGGGGAAATTCCAAAGTTTCTTCCCCTATCTCCAGCTTGGGGTTCCTCAGAGGCACACAGGCGTACATGTCCTCTGCCAGCAGGCAGTCCAGACTGCAGACGAGGGAAAGCCTCAACTTTAACAGCATGTCACTCCCCTAATTCTTCGCTGTGCCTGGAATCCAACACAAACAGAACATCTTTCACGAGCAGCTCACACTATGCACCAACCTTAGGGCCTCCCATGAGCTGCCGAATGCAGGAGGTGCTAAAGGGTCAGGGGGCTGATACGGCTGCCTGCCCCCAAGCCTGCAGCAGGGAGAGAGCCCCAGCTACTCTCTACTCCAAAGGTCCCAGCCAACAGAAACTGCCCCACGCCTCAGCTGCCTCCAGGTTCCAGTTCCTGGGGTGAAAGCCGAATGTTGTATGTGAGACCCTAAAAAGGCCAAAAGATGAGAGAGCAATTGAGCCTGAGCCATCCAGGGGGAAAGACAAGGGACAAAGAACAGAGGGAACAGACATGTTTCCTCCAGGTTACACTTGGCATTGCAAACCCTTTACGGGGAGGGTTGACAAAATTCCAGCCCCAATAGACAGTAGGGATGCACTGTGGGTGTGTGTGTGTGATGTTCTCCAAAAGAATAACAAATAAAACTGGCCCCTACTCTCCAGAAACCCCCTCCTCCTCTCCCTCTCTCCTCCCTCTCCCTCTCCCTCTCCCTCTCCCTCTCCCTCTCCCTCTCCCCCCTCCTCTCTCTGAGAGAAGCAATAATCAAATGACCTCAATCATTCCAAATGATGCTTTAAATGGTGCTTCATGCAGTCAGGGAAATGGGCCTGTGAGCTGAGATCTGAATAAGGAGGTAGAAAGGGAGTAAGATCAAGGGGAAGGAGAGGGGCAGACGTACAAGACCTGAAGGCCGGGACTTCAATGCTCACTACGGGATTAGGAAAATTTTCATGAAGACTTAATGGTCTCAAAATTCTAGTACATAGCAGGGTGAGAGTTATTTTCTTAAGGTTGTAACGATCAAAGGGCTAAGTAGACGTTTCCTCTTAGCTTCAAGCAAGGGCGCAATAGAAATGTATGTGGACATATAGAGAACTTACGTTTATACATGTCATAAGGCTCCCTTTGAAAGCCTTTCATGTCCTGCTCCTTTAAACTTTTATGATGTAGGCTAAAAGCCTGATAGAATCTTTGACTTCCAGTCAGTTCTGTACTGTGTGAGATTGTTTCCTCAGAACTTTAAGAAGTCTTCTTTTTCTGTGGGGTTGTAATTTTGCCCCCTAGTTCCAAAATTTGAAAAGAAAATGCAAAGTTCCTCTAACTGCAACTACTTACATCTGTGCCTGTGGCTGAGGAGGTGGGAGTATAGGAAGGGTGGTTACTTTTTGTTCTCAGTATGCCTTTTCTGTCTGACTAGAACTGGAAAGGGGGAATACATCGTGCATAATTGCACAGTCTCATCCTCAAGGTTAATGAATGAGTGTCTAACTGCTGCTTAGATCTCAATTCTAACATCGCTACAATCTACGCTCAGTCTAGGAAGTTGAAAAGTGCACCAGGGTTTTGCAGCCCCTAGCTCTGTGAGCCTGCACACGTTGAGTCCCGGTGCAAGTTTCCTTTCAGTGGACAGAATTTCTTGAGGATGCTTCAGGCCGCTGGCCATATTTCTCCCTAGGCACAAATTAAAACCAGGTGCGTGGAAGGCGGGCCTTCAGGGACACAAAAGTCTTCATGTTACCCAAAGCGCCCCCCCCCCCCCCCGAGCTACCCTGGCTGGGCTATTCGAGAGCAGGACAAACAGGGGAGACGACTGAGGCACGGGGTGGAGGTGGGGTGACCTTCTGAACACAAGGGGGAGTGTCCCCTAGTATGTGCACAGTGCAAGGCCCTAGAGTCATAGCGCTTGCCAGAGCGGAAGACAAAGTGCAGACGGAAAGCCACCGAACCGAGCCTGAACCCCAACTCCAACCCCAACCCCGGCGGGTCATGCGGCATGCGTCCCGGGCGCATGGGGGACGCGGCAGGAACCGGACTCCCTGATGGTCCACGGCGCCGTGACTCTGCAGCGCAGGGGGGCTGCAACGCTTACCGTCAGCAGGCCGCGTGTTGCATGCGACTCCCGGGGACAGGGGCGGGACCCGGTGAGGTCAGGTTGCAGGTGACGTAGCAGCCTGGGCGGCCTTGCCCTGCCTTCTCCTCAATGGCCGGCTGGGATCTGAGCAGGTTTGTCTGCTTGGGTCAAAGAAAGGTCCTCCTGTGTTCGGTTTTTTGTTTTTCCCTAACTTCAGGTTATAAAAGCCTGTTCTCAGCGCTATGTAACCTTCTACCCTAATAGCCCTTGCTTTCTGAAGGAGGCTCATGAATTTCCAGTGTCCTCAGTAAAAAGACAGCAGGCCAAAAAGATTAGAAAGCTCCATCCTCAGATTAAATGTCTGACAATAGAATTCACCCGAGGGTCTCCAGGTATCTTCAGGACTTGATGCTCTGACCTCTGAATCAAAGTTGTTCTCGGTCTTTCTGCCTGTGTCTAATGAAAAGTAACCAGAGAGAACTTCAGAGTCACACAACCCTGGTGATAGGGGACAAAAACTCAGTCCAAGCCAGATTCTCAAACCGTGGTCCTTGGAACACCTAAGGCATTAGGTTTCAATCTAGGAGTCCTCAGAATAGGGTGGAGTCTAAAACCTACCCTAAAGCCGATGCTGGATTAAGACAGAGGGCACGGGATTCACATTTCATTGCACTTTCTTTGTAAGATTGCACTGTACTTTGAAAGTCACTAGACCTGGCCCGGGATTTGACGTTGAAGTGGCGCCTATTTTTCCTTGTGGAGTCCTCCCAGAAGCTTCTCAACAATGTGAAAACATCTTTAAAACAAAAGGCATGGAGCAAAACACTGCTAAGTTTGGCTCCCGAATGAATGTGCCTCGTTTCAAAGATTCTTTTATACAAAATTATGCCCAGGCATTATCTCCCCTGTATAATCCCCTAAGCACACCAGCATGGGTCCATGGGCGGATTGTTTGTATACTTTCCACTGATCTTGAGCTGTCTGTCATTCTGAGCCAGACATCCCCTCTTCTGTACATTTTTCTTCTCCTTTCCTCCGGCCTCAGTCTTCAGAGCTTTGGTAAGTGTAATGTAATGTATGTGCTTACTCCGGGAATTTGGTAACTTCCAAACTACACAGAAAAATCTGGTAAGCATTTTAAACTAATCCACAAAGAATTCCAGCATCCCCAGGATACCTTTACAGAATGTTTGGTTCCTAGAACATCTAAGAATTGAGGGATTTCTTTAAAATGGTAAAGTAGCAAATATTTTACCATGAGTGTTTCACCAAAACAAAGAGGGGCGCTGGAGGAGAAGGGATTTCACTTCCTGTGAGGGGGAAGCAAGAGAGAGGCAGCCTGGGGCTTGCGAAGGATAAAGCCCAGTTCATCCACCAGGCATAAGGAATGCATAGGACAATGGTGAGAGGGGATCCCAGGGGCAGCTGGACAGCAGCCCTCCCAGATGGGTGTGGTGATGGTGACAGTCTGGGAATCATGAGAGCCCAGTGGGTTGGCCTTGAGAAGCTCTGTAGCCAATGGAGAGGGACCACAGAGATAGATGAACAACTACATAAAAAAAAGTCCAAGCAAGTAACAAGAACCTAAGCATGCCACTCCTTGGCAGTCTTAGAGTTGTGATAGGAAAAGCCGTCTTGGTCGTCTTTAACACTGCACAGTTCGGCAATGATGATGTCTTGGTAGTGGAGATATTAAATAGTGATCCAACCAAATTTACAACAGAATTGCACCAAGAAGGGACACGGGGCACAAAAAGGGTAATGGGAATGAGTATGCTCAAAATGCATTGTGTGCATGAATGGAAATGTCATAAAGAAATTCAAAAGTGGATGATTAATATACACCAGTAAATTAGAAAGAAAGAAAGAAAGAAAGAAAGAAAGAAAGAAAGAAAGAAAGAAAGAAAGAAAGAAAGAAAGAAAGAAAGAAAGAAAGAAAGAAAGAAAGGGGCCTGGCAAAAGGGCTCAGCAAAGGGCAAAGAAAGGTGTTAGTTGTTAGTGCAATCCCTGGAACCCAGGACTGAAGGGAGAGCACCAGCTCCTGCAAAGGTCCCTCTGCTCTCTGTGGTGCACATGTGTCTACATGCTCACACACACACGTGCGTGTGCACACACACACACACACATGCGCGCACACACACGTGCACACACACGTGCGTGCACACACGCACACACGCGCGCACACACACACACACACACACACTAAGTGTAATTAAAAGCCTAAAAAGAAGATGGTGTAAGCACTGAGCACCAGGGTGAGCAGGTGACACCCATGGCTGAACTTTGTGTCACTTAATAGAAATTCTTAGACAAAACCCATGGGGGGGAAAGCATGTGGGTTAGATAGATGTATTCTTTAAAAAGAACAAAAATAATGAGGAGATTTAAAAGTTCTGAACTTGCTACCTTCAAGAACAATCTGACTCTACCCTATGGATGCATGCTTTGGCATTTTAATTTTTAAAACATGTTTTTCCAACATGCTCTTACAACTAGCCCCAGAACAATCTACTTCAGCCGCCATTCCCTCAGTCAAATTCTTCTTACCTCATGAAACAGTTCTCTGCACGACACTGCCCTTACTCTCCACACGTCTGTGAGGCAGCTCACTGGCCAGCACTTACATCACTTATCTACGGAAGTGCATTTCAAATCCTACAAAGGAAAATCAAAACTCTTCCTGCTCATTAAGTGGGGACCATTTTAGACCTTCCTTCCCATAGGACCTTCAACCCAAAGGACATGAGACACTTGGATTTGCAGTCACCGACCTGCTTCTAGCTCCTGTCAGTGTGTGTCACAGCTGTTGGAGAGGTCATCAGAAAGCCCCCGGCACAAACAGAAGCTGTATCCAAGCAGAAGCTGGGGAGATGAATTCTAACTTGTACAAAAGCTATCAGTCAGGGTTCTTCCATGCAAATGATAGATGCTCTGCCCAAGCAAGCTAGCACAGTTTACAGGCGCACCTACCTCAGCCAGCCCCATTGATCTAGTTTCAGGCAAAGATTGATCCTGGGCCTAAAAGCGCCATGGAGTTCTCTCCATCTGTGATGCTCTACAGCTCTGCTCCTTCTCTTGGTTTTACAACGGAGAGTGACAATGATGTAGGTGGGTGCATAGCCACACAGCTGTATATCACAGCTCCAAGGGGACACACTGACAGGTCCTGGTGGGTTCAGGTGAGTCAGCTTCCAGAAAGGGGGAGATGTAGGAGAGACTGCTAGACTGCCAAAAATAATACCTACTACATCCCACTACAGTTATACATACCAAATACACTCCAGCAGAGATTTATGAGAACCCAGGCCAATTGGCACTATGAGCGAAATGCCTCATAAATGCTAACGTACCATGAAATGTTGGTTGGGAGTCAGAACCAAAAACTAAATCTGCACAGACCCAGCCTGGCCAAACTGCACAAGGACTCCCGTAGCTCTGCTCTCGGGTACCTCAAGTTTTCATTTTCTCCCCACAGCTTCATTTGTCACAGCTTTCCCAGCTATTGGCCTCTCTCTTCTAACGGAGTCTGCTTCCAACTGCACTGAAAACCTGGCTTATGTGAGTTTTCAAAGGAAGTCAGAGGCGAGGGAAAAATCCATCAAAGTTGCAATAACTCAAAACCCAACACAGTGTGTGTGTGTGTGTGTGTGTGTGTCTGTCTGTCTGTCTGTCTGTCTGTGTGTGTGTCTGTGTGTGTGTCTGTGTGTGTGTCTGTGTCTGTGTCTGTGTGTATATCTCTGTTCTCTGTGTGTGTGTGTGTCTGTCTGTCTGTCTCTCTGTGTGTGCACATATGTGTGTATGCTTCTCTCTGTGTATGTGTGCATGTGTGTGTCTCTGTTTCTCTGTGAGTGTGTGTGCATGTATATGTGTCTGTCTATGTGTGTGCATGTGTCTATCTCTGTGTGTGTATGTATGTGTGTGCATCTCTCTGTGAGTGTGTGTGTGTGTGTGTGTATGTGTAAGTGTGTCTGTGTGGACATGTGTGTATGTGAGTCTCTCTCTCTCTCTGCATGTGTGCATGTGTGTGTGTCTGTCTGAGTCTGTATGTGTTTGTGTGTATATGTGAGTAGTGAGCTTGTATGTGTATGTGAGTGTGCGTGCTTGTGTGTATATGTCTCTGTGTGTACATGTCTGGGTGTGTGTCTGTGTGTGCATATGATCAGATTGTTCTCGGCATCCTTCACTTGAAGATCCCCCTAATCTACTGAGTTATTTTCTTGGCCTCCCTGTACTAGTCTTCAAATAAGCCAGAGATATTTTGCTGATATCCACTGCAATTTATTGAGTGATGCTGTATTTGTAATGTACTTTGAGAGTAAGTTTAGAGCCCTAAGGATTAGGCAATTAATTAGTAGGGAAATATTTTTCTGCCATCTGGAAAAAACTTCTGATTAATTGATGGTCTATTCGGAATTTCTAATTTTTCTAAAGCCTCTTTTAGACATCTGAGTTTTAACTAAGCGGGAAGTGTTCAGCTAGTGCTGAAAACGGGAAGCAGGCTGATTCCCGAGGCTGCTTTTGATAGGCTTCTCCCTGGTGTCGGCACTTACAGAATCCTGCACTGAGCATGTGTTTAAAGATCGCACAGGGGCTTGGGAGATGGATCAGTCGATAAGGTGCTTACTGCTCAAGCCTGAGGACCTGAGTTCAGATCCCCAAAACCTACACAAAAAGCGAGCTGCCGTGGCACCTGCCTCTAAGCCCAGCTCTGGGGATATGGAGGCAGGAGGATTCCTAGAGCTTGCTGTCCAGCCAGTTTAGCTAAACCAATGATCTCCAGGTTCGGTAAAAGACCCTGTCAAAAAAATAAGCTGGAGACCAATAGAGAAAAGCCCCTGGCTTCCTGTGCCTCCTCGTTCACCTGCACACACACAAACACAGAGACACGTGTAACACACCAATGGTGTCACAGACTGGAAGTTCAGATGTCCCCACAGGCTTTGGTATTTGAACACTTGGTGCCAGTTGGTGGTGCTGTTTGGGGAGATAAGGAGATGTGGACTTGCTGAAAGAAGTAGTCACTGGGGGTGGACTATGACAAGTTATAGCATCACCCCACTTGCAGTCCTCTCTCCCCTCCCTCCTCCTTCTCCTTCCTCCCCCCCCCCTTTTCTTGCATTTGAAGATGTAATCTCTGTTTCCCACTCTAGCCACAATGTCTGCTACTTACTGCCTTGCTTCCTGTAAGCCTCTTCTGGTCATAGCATTCTATCATAATAATAGTAAAGCTACTAATAAATGGAGGAAGGCTGCTCCTTATAAGTCTGAAGTGTACTAAGAAAAATCCTTAAAGTCCCACTCTGCAAATTGTCTTCAGTAGGCATCAGCAAAAATCTTAACACATTGGCTTCTAAATCTTTAGCACAACATCATCAAAGCATGGTCATATTGGACTATGTCACAAGGCCATTCTCAAATTTGAGGTATTCCTTTTCCCAGCATCCTCTGCAGCCAGCAACCACCATATATGATCCAGGCTAAAAGAGATGGATGTCTAAAGCTTTCAGAGGAAAGATCCCCACCTCCATGAGCTGTGCGATGTGTAGGAAGAGAACTAGTTTGTTTCTAGCCTCTAAGCCTCCTTCCTGTTTGGACCTCATTTGGACAGGTCATGTCTACATCTCCTGTGGCCATTTGTGACTATCTCTGAGGTTCTGAGTATAAGAAATGGGGCATCCAAAAACCATTGCACCAGCTGGAATGGTCTGTCTTCACTTCTATTATGAGTTTAACAAACTCATGTGTGGCAGCCACAGGGCATTCTCGTACTTTCAGCCAACGATACATGTTATATGTAAATAATTTGAATATGTGAATTATGTGCCCAGTAAGCATGCCATGCTCTCCCCTTCCTGGATATACTGACGTATCCCATGCAACCAATGGAAACATATACTGCTCATATTTTCATAAACAATCAGTGATTGGCTTAATACAGTCAATAAATCCTACTTCCCTGACTTTGAATTCAGGTCGGGATATCTTCAACTTAAGTTGTCCAGCAAGAGTAATTCTTCAGATTTTTGTATGAAAGCTTAGAAAGAAAGTTTCTCTCACATTTTTAAAGATTTTACTTTTTAGTGTGTGTGTGTGTGTGTGTGTGTGTGTGTGTGTGTGTGTGTGTGGTGTGTGTGTGTGAGAGCATGCAGTTAGGGCTCAAAGAAAGCATTGAATTCTACGGAGCTGGAGTTACAAGCAATTGTGACCCCTGGGTCCTAGGAATGAAACCAAGGTCCTCTGGAAGAGTAGCGAGCACTTTTAACCACTGAGTCTTCTCTCCAGTCCCTCTCTCACTATTTGATGATGTAAATATGAAACTTAGAACTGTTGTAGGCATTTCCATCAGCAGGCAGGTCAGCCTTCAGACAACACTAACAGCATGAAAGCTGATTAGACAGTGGAGGTGTAAGTCTGATAACATCGATGAAGTGTTGGATCAGCCCAGCTTTGTACTTGAAGTTGATGGAGCCCACCAATTCTCTCCCTCTCCATTTCCCTTTCCCTCTCCCCGTCCTCCCCCCTACCTCCCTCTCCCTTTCTCCCTCTCTCCCTCCCCTTCTCCCCCTCTCTCCCTATCTTCCTCTCCTCCTCTCCCTCTCACCCTCCCTTTTCCTCTCCCTCTCCCTCTCTCCCCCTCCCCCTCTCTCCTTGTGTTTGGTGTATATGTATGCAAGTGTGTGTGTGTGTGTGTGTATGTGTGTGTGTGAGAGAGAGAGAGAGAGAGAGAGAGAGAGAGAGAGAGAGAGAGAGAGAGAGAGAGCATGCAGTTAGGGGTTTTCCTCTATTGCCCTTCACCTTTTTCCTCCAACTTTATTTTTAAGGCACAATCTCTTTATTGTACCTGGTGCCCACAGATTGGCTACACTGCCTTCCCAGTGAGCTCTAGGGGTCCACCTTTCTCCACAACCCCTCACACATGCAGGCATGAGCCACTGCACCCAACTTTTTACATAAGTCCTAGGGATGCAAACTTGGGTCCTCGTGTTTGCATAGCACGCACCTTCTTTACTGAGCCCTCTCCCCAAACCTCAAATCTCCTTCAATGAAGTCGGTCTGAGCTGGATTTTCAGTCTGAGCTGGATTTTCTGTCCTTTGCAAGGTCTTTCTGACTTGATATCCTTGTTACCTGGACAGGCATTTGGCAAGGTTGAAAACCAAATGGGGATCTTAAGGGACAGAAACATAAACTCTTCTCTCACTGTCTCTACCACACTGAGGATGTGTGAGATTGTGTGTGCATCCTGTGTGTGATTGTGTGTGCATCCTCTCCTCTACTCATCTGAGCTGGACACGACAAGTATATGCTAAGCTATCATATGTAATGTGCCCTAGCCTTACTTGGGACTTTGAGCAAGATGACCTGTGTGTATATACAACATGGAGATGAGAAAAGTGTCTGTCTGTCTGTCTGTCTCATAGGAGGTTTTGAAATTAAAGGAAACAATGTCTATATTTCCAACACGACTTGTTGGTGGGAAGCATTCAGTAATGCTGGCTATCATTACTTCTAAGACACCCGCACACACTCCATTGTCTCCTCACCCTGCCAAATCTTCCAAATGATGGCTGAAGCCATCTTATTCAAAAGCTCATCCCCTTTTGTTGAGAGAGAGAGAGAGAGAGAGAGAGAGAGAGAGAGAGAGTTAATTTAAAAAATGATCTCTCCAGATTTCCAAGATAGCCCTCGAGCTCCTTAATCCACATTGAGATGTCCTGCTACAGTCTCCCTGAGCTTCAGAAAGGTCCTGAGTACTTAGGGCAGGACAGGTTCTCATACTCCATAAAGGGAATGAAGGATCTCTTAGTCCCAGGAATCTAGAACCAACCCTGTTTGTGTCAGCACCTCAGTCCCAAAACCCCCAGAGGGAAAAAGCTAACCTCCATCCCTCATTGCCCTGGGAAGGTCAGGTTAGATTAGAAACCCTGGAGGGAGGAGGAGAAACCAGGAGATAGAGGAGCTGCCCCTGGGAACAGGACGCATGGAGCAGCTGGGAGAGTGGAGCAGCTGGGTGGGTGGAGCAGCTGGGTGGGTGGAGCAGCTGGGTGGGTGGAGCAGCTGGGTGGGTGACTTCATCTCTTGTCAAGGATGCCATTTACAAAAGAAGACGAAGAAGTATGTTATGATCACCATTTCCCACCACTGTAGAAGACTTAGGGGCAGGGCCCAGTGAACTGTTCCAGCAACATTCTGAGATGACAGGACCTTAAAATGCCTCCTGGAGTCAAGTCAGAGAGAGAATTCTTAAGGTAGCTGAGTGCAGTAAATAAGTCATTAAGAAGAAGTTGTCCTAATTGCCAAAAGGACTATGGCCAAGACTCGGGAGAGGGGGGTGAAAAAGAAAGCAGAACCACTCTGATAAGAAGAGAAGGGATGTTCATTTTCAAGCAGGAGATAAGATACGGATTAAAGTTCATCCTCAGGATAGCAGAGCAAGAAACTTTATAGCCAAAGTCACTCCCAACCGGAAAGGCCCTGTTGCTCCGATCTCTTTGAATTATAGGGAAAACTAATTGGCTCTTCATGTTTACCGTGGAGGAGAGCGAGTGCTATTCAGGATGTAAATCCTGGAGGTACTTTAAAAGGACAACAGTGACCTTTACAAGCCTCTAAACGTATAGATCTGTAAGGGGAAAGAAATTGATTTCCTGACCTTTGACTGGTCCCTCATCATTTTTTCCCCTCCACCCAAGGGCCCCCAAGTCCATCACTCTCTTCCTGGCCTTATTTTTCTGACTGTTGCCTCTATCCCTGGCTAGTCCCAGAGGAGAAGAGTAGTCTGCTGTCCAGTTTGACCCAGAGAAAGGCCAACCTGAGCTGAGGAATGACTCCACCACGGCCGCCAACCCAGAGGAAGCCTGAGACTCCCAAAGGGTATCCTGTCTGCAGAAGCTAAGGTCTCTTCTGCAGACAATAAGCTAAGCTGCCTGCTCAGGCACACACTGCATGCTGGGTATTGTGGTCAGATGTGTGCGCATATTTATCTTAATTCAACTTCACAACAGTCCTATGAGATGGGGATGCATTGTCTGCACACATCCCTGTCTTTTCACAAACCAGGAAACTCCCACTTCCCAGGCAGTTTCCGTTCCCCTTCTGCCTGATTTTTTCAGCCCATCTTCCCTGAGAGCAGAGAGGAGATAAGGGAAGATACAGGGAGAGAACAGACAAGCTGAACTAGGCTGGGGGCTGGGGGAGGGAGATGGGGGACGGGGGTGGGGCTGGGGGGGACAAAAATTGTAACAACAAGAGTGTTGAGAGTAAGGGACAGGGACTTATTTGTTGCAGGCACCAACCTCAGTAGGCTCCCAAGATGCAAAGCCAGGAGCCTCTGTGCCAGCGTCATCTACTGGGCCCTGTGGCATTTTTCACTCACCCACGTCTGGTCCCTGAAGCATCCATCATTGAGTCATCATCCTTCAGGACGGAGGAATTCCCCAAGAGTTATCTGGCACAGTCCTTTAGTGTCCGAATCTACCATGGGGCAAAGAGAGGAAAACTCAGAGGTCACTATGGGAGTGACAGAGAAGAGGGCACACTCCAGAGAAAACAGAGCAAGCATGGGAGTGGTGGAATTATGGGCATAAGAAGATGCTCACCCCAGGTGACCCTTCTTAAAGTAGAAGAAGGGTGTGGCAGTACGCCTTGAGGTATGCCCACTCTCTGGTATGCAAATTATGGATAGCTATGTCTCCTACTTTTAGCTATTTGCTGGTCGCAGATCAAGATGTTGGCTTCTTTATGAATAATCTGTACTATTGTTTTCTTAACAGTTTAGAAATAAATACAGATGTATTTAAGGAGAAATGTTCAGTAGATAGTGTAAGTTGAAGGCCTTTGTGAATAGAAAGCTAACGATGAGATAGTGGAAATAGCAACACTATTAAATTCCGCTCACTGACTGGCTGTCATCCCTGGCTTCTGGAGACTCTCCAGACTTCCTTCATGTCCTCACAATAACAGGATAGTCACACCTGGGAAGGCCAGTTCTGTGTTAGGGAGACCGCTTCTCAGGGACTGAGAATTGCAAGTCACTCTAGGCAGTCTGTTGTTCTTCCCCAAGTGTGAGAGACTCTTACCTCAACAACTGCTAAGTCAACCCACATCAGATCTAGAACAGCTGTAAACAAGAGTGAGCCGTCAGAAAGTGGTAGAGAAGTAGGGGCTGTGACTGTTGGGTAAGGGTGGGGTGTGGAAGACAGAAGTAGCTCACATTCAGCCTCTCCAAGGTGCCAGGAAGAAACACACTCATCCCAAGGACATTCAAATGGCAAAATTGTAAAATTGTAATCCTTTCATAATCAACACTCAGGTTTCTAGAGATCAGCGGCTCTAATATAGAAAAAAAATAAGCATTTCTTTTCCTCTTAAAAACTCATACCCATTTTGAGTTCTGGGTCATCCTGGGTAGAGTGATTTCCATTTGATTGAGATATGGTCTAGCACAAAGGTTAAGAACTTAGCTTAGATTCTAACAAGGGCTTTGTGTGGGCTGGGGAAGCACTGTACTAACTAGGATGAACTAACAAGGGATATGGCTTGGGGAAATAAATCCCATCTTAGAGGAGAGTTCTCAAATGGAAACCTAGCTTAAACTCGTGTGAAAAGGTATGTGTTTGCAGCCTGCAGCAAGTCCATGAAAAAAAAACTTAGCAATTGGTATTTTCTGCTTCTCCCAGCCTTCCTACTTGCTTGCCCTAGTGTAGCAAGCCTTTCTGCTCAACAGCCACCCACTGGAATCCTTTCTTCTGTCTTCTCACAGTCTCTCTCAGTGTTCCTGTCTCCATGTCTAATGGAAGTTAAGCTGACACTCGGGAATCTGCTGAACTGAGTAGAGGCCCCTGCAAAAGGCGGAAGGTGCCATTTGCTAAAACCAGGCAGGATTTTACAGAGATGGTTTTTCCTTGCCTTCGGGCTGGCTTCAGAAGAATGTGACTCCACCGCTCATCCTGGATGAGAGATGTTCTAGCAACACGCTGCTCTCTCCAGGGCTTGCTTGACACCGGTCCTACTTAGCTAAATTAAGAGGGAGAAAGAACATAATCTCCCACTTCTGGTTCATTTCATCCCGGAGTAAGACAGAAAAGAGGATGCGAGTTCACTTGCTGCCCTGGCTTTCTTCTCAGACTCATCTACGTGTGTTTACCAAATAGACGCAGCGGGTGCCTTAGTAACACACGGGGTTAGCCTCTGTTGCTATCCGAAAGATAGATGAATGGCTCGACTGCTGAGGAGAAAGATCCATGAAGACTTTTTTAATTGGTTTAGTAAGATTATTTCCAGTCAACAATTTCCTAGTTTAGTGGTAGAAGACGGGTCTGTTTTCCATAAAAGCTGAATGCCAGACTTTTGAATCACTCTGAATAAAAACATTCCCTTAAAGAGTTGCTTGCTATCATTTGTTTTACAGCAAAAAATAACATAAAGGAAAATAAAATAAGGGTCGGGATAGAAACTTTTATCACAGAGTGTCAGGCTGAGGAGGCGCTAGGGAGATAAGGACACACACAGCTTATTCCAGCGTTACATTTCCAGCTACTGCTCTGGGATGTGCTGTCCTCGTTGGAAACAAGGAAACAAACACAAACCAACATGCCCCGGTTGCAGCCATTGGCTCAATAAAAACCGCTGCCTCCTGCTTGAAGAGCACTTTACAGTCTGAAGATGCCTTCTTCACTCCTTTCTGTGTGCTCTTCAGGACTTCCCTCTGAAGTCAATTATCCACAAGAAGTAACATCAAAACAATCCAAACGTCCATCAACTAATTCTCAAGTGCATAAAATATATCATTTAAGGTGTGGGATAAGTTGGGGGATGGGGAGGAATGAAGCGCTGGTAGCTGATACTGCAAGTGATCACCTCTGGAGATCTTGTGCTAAATGAAAGAAGCCAGCCTTGAGCTGGGGATGTGACTAAGTTAGTACACTGCTTCCCCAGCCCACACAAAGCCCTTTGCTCAATCTTTGAGATCACCTGAACCTGTCGTGATGGAATCTGTCTCTGCATGCCTGTAATCCCAGCACTCAGGAGACAAAGACAAAAGAATCAAAAATTCAAAGTTGTGCTCTACTATATACCAAGTTTGAAGCCATGTGGGCTTCATGAGACCCTTTCTATTAAAAAAAAAAAAAAAAAGGAGGAGAAGGAGGGGGTAGGAGGAGAAGAGGAAGAGGGAGGAGGAGGAGGAGGAGGAGGAGAAGGAGAAGGAGAAGGAGAAGGAGAAGGAGAAGGAGAAGGAGAAGAAGAAGAAGAAGAAGAAGAAGAAGAAGAAGAAGAAGAAGAAGAAGAAGAAGAAGAAGAAGAAGAAGAAGAAGAAGAAGAAGAAGAAGAAGAAGAAGAAGAAGAAGAAGAAGAAGAAGAAGAGTCAATAATAAAGAACCATATGTCATGTGATTCCACACATGTAAACAGCCCAAAATATTAAAATCTATAGAGCCAGAAGGTGGCTTGCCTGGTCTACCTGGGGCTGAGGAGACTACACTTGAGGTTAGATAGGGCAGGAGAGTCAAGATTTCTGCGTTTGGGCAATGAGTATGCTCTACATGTGATTGAGTGATAGACGTGCAATCCTGTGACATGGATGAACTGAGTGCAAGAAATGGATGAATGGTGTATTTCTCAGGTCACATTGCAGCTGTGTAAAACATCACAGTGGCTGACTTCAGTCCTGGATGTGAGTTCTGGACCCAGGACTGCCTCTCACATTCTATCCCCTTAATCGAGTTACACCAACTTTCTCGATCCTGTCGGGCCCTCTGAGAGCCAGAGGAAACAATGTCTTTCTCAAAAGGCCATCATGCAGTGGATCTGATGCCTGAAATGCACTGCACTTGTATTTCCTACTTGATAAAGGGAGGCTGTGGTGGCAAAGCTGTTTCAGGTAACTGAGCAGGCTCGGGGACGACTGGGAAACGGGTTCTCTGCAGAAGTCATGGTGTTTGCGGCAGAACAGAGAATGAGAAAGGGCATCAGGTTGGGTGGCAGAACAAGACTTTCTTCTTGAAGCAACTCACTCTGTTAGAAGCTAGAACTGAGTCAGATAACGAGAACATGGCGTGGTTCATTGCCACGGTCCTAGACTTCAGAGATTAATGAGGAAAAGTGTTAGACTGACAGGCAGGTTGATCGGGACTCGACATCTGCACTCATCCAATGACAATGGTAGTACAGCTATGCCACATACATGGAGAGGATCCCATGTGTGAGAGTACATACTATAACGCCCAGGAATACAGTAGCCACGTCGGCTCGGATCCATTGCTCTGTACACAAAGTCAAAATGGACTAAAAACCTAGTTCTCAAAATGAATCCACATCACTAAGCGGCTAGCTACCATGATACATAACCTACAAATCTGGTATGACTGCCTGTTTGGTTGTTTGGTTGTTTTTGTTTTGGTGCTGAGGATAGAAACCCAAGACCTTGCAAATTCTAGGCGAGTGCTCCATCCCTGAGCTACACCTGCACCCTTCTGTGACAATTTAATCAAATTATTGTCACAGAGACTAAAGTCCACAAACACTGATGATACATTGAACTTAAGCCCTTAGTAATGAACTATTAATTTATATTTTATATTACCATAATTATAGTAAATAACGACTGGCATAATAATTAGTACTAAATTTTACTATTTAGCAATTAGTAGTAAATTCTAATACTTTAGTAAAAATTAGTACATAATAATTAGTTGTAAAATTTACTATTGTATTATTTATATCTACAAGAGCACTGCATTCTCTTATTGAGAGCAAGGCAGATTAAGTTATTTTACTTTTCTGAGGTTGTATTTGTAAAACTAGAGATATAAATGGTTATCTAGATTTTTTTTTATTATTTCCACTGGGTAAGAAATGAATGTAACAGGCAGTTTTAATATGAGATTATTATTTTTATTTCATGAAAGCAGAATTACTCCAAACCCTTAGTGAACCAAAATACTGCCTTGTTTTGTCTCAAACAGCAAGAGATTCTAAATTACAGCCTTGGGAAATGAGGATGATAGTAAATTACCCAGGCATCCCCTGGCCTGGGGGCCGTCGGGTCAGGGTCCAGGTAGTAAGTCCTAGGGTAAGTGGGCATTTGGCGGGGCTGTAGATTGATGAGTGACGAGAGGAGCTGGTTATTTGATCCCCAGGAAATGTTTCTGGGCCGGGGTCACTGTTACCAGCTTTTGAATTAGAAAGACAGCGCCTCTCGGGCCAGAAAGTTCAGTTCTATTTATCAAGTGAGAGAAGTGAAGAGCCTGGTGCCAATGGGTGTGTGCCGAGCCTGCGGCCAGCACTAAAGTAAAAGGGAGGGGCAGGGACACACTTTGTAGGTTTGCAGGATATCTACACACCCAAAGGTCTCCCTCCCTCAACTTCCCTCACCTCTCAAGGACGACATCACCTAGAGCACCTGTTCAGGGAATTAAGCACCAGACTGCTCCACACCGTAAACCTGTACTGGACATATTCCAGGACTGGGTGGTGCTCCGGGTTCAGAAAACATGCATTCATTTACTCATCTGCTTACTCAGACTCTTCAACAAACGGAACAGTGAATAAGACAGTCCCACTCAGCAGTGTCTGTGGTCGGAAGAGAGACAAGTCAGTATATGGAGACTGCACAGAGTGTGCATCTGTGGGAATCTAGGGTGGCTCCCCGGAGGAGGTGACGCTTCATCCAGATAGACAAGATGGACGGAAGCCAGCCTTATACGGAGGAAGGAGAGTGCAGGCAGATGCAGCAGTGTGCTCAAAGGTCTGGGTATAAAGCCCAGGCTATATTTTACAAAACAGAGTAGTTCCATTTGACTGTGTAAAATGGAGATGGATCAGAAACAGAGCTTTAAAACGTTGGCTGGAATTTCCTGCTGCCCAAATGCTCACTAGCCTGTGTAGTTCCCGAATCACCTCCAGAGCACTGGTTCATGGCTGGAGAGAAGCAGCAAGGGAAGAGAGTGTCTGAGATAGGAAGAGACCCCATCAGGCACCTCAGGGCCTCAGCAGTGAGTGACAGCAAGAGCTCCCTTCTGATCCCTGCTGCAGCTGAGGCAGGAATGGGTCAGTTTCATTCTGCTCAGAAGGACCTGTGTCCCCAAACCTAGAACACTGAACATTATGACATGATGAAGAAATGATCACCCCAATCTGGGTTCTCCTAGTGACCCCTAAGATCTTAACTTGAAGTCCAAACACCCCCTCCTTCCTCTCTTCTTCAGCATGTGGCCTTGCCCTTGGAGGTCACCAGGGGATCCCCACTGAGTGAGACTAGAAACACCCTGCCCCCATATCAAGGAAACTAATGAGAATCCTCTTTCCATGTTGTCTCATGGTGTCTCATCCCAGCCTGTGTGAGACGCTCCAGGCTCTCCCTGACTTCTCCTTTGACTCACTCTCTTGACGGTTTCTAGTAAACCGATGCTATGATGGGCACGGAAGGAGATACTGGACGGAGGACAGGATGCTCAAACTACATGATAGCCAGGAAGGAGGTCCTCAGCAGAGGCTCCAGGCTTCCCGTGTAGAGTGGAAAAGGCAGGAGACATGCATAAACTATCTCAAAAGGCTCCGCCCAGAGGTGCACATGTTTATGTCTCTATATTGGCTGAGGACAGAGTGGTTTACAACCATGTTTTAAGAAATGTACATACAACGACGTTGTCTTGAGGGCTTGCTCCAGTGAGCCTCCTGATTCTGTGTGTGCAGATGAGGCTTGAGGGCTAAGTTCTAAGAAGCTCCCCAACACGGCCAGGTTCACCATCTCTCATCTGTCAATGCCTAGAAAATTACCCCCAAACTCAGCAGTATGAAACAACAACTGTTTATTATTTTTGATGGCCTTTGAGCAGTTTACCTGAGACTATGGCCCACTTGCCATCCAGGTTTTCTTATGGTGTAACAGGCAGCCTGTCAGCTGAGCCGTGGTCTCTGCGTGGACTGGACTCCCAGGGTGTGTCTTGCTTCAATTGGCGAGGGTCTCACTCCTCACAGTGTGGGCCTCTTCAGGGCTTCTGGGAACCTGGAAGCTATAGTGGCTTTTACACAGAATCCTGGAATCATCATGCTATCACTTCTGCATATTCTCTTCAGTCACCAACTTTAGCCTCCCCAGGAGAGAAGTAGGCTCCGCTCTTTGATGATGTAATTAAAGTCCATCACAGACTCTGTTAGTGCTGAGTCTCTCTAGGGGAGAGAGGTTGTTTTATTTATTTTATTTTCAGTGTGGTGTGCATGTGTGTGTGTTAAGGAACATGGTGTGCATGTGTGTGCACACATGCATGTGAGGCCAGAGGACAACCTCAGACATCATTCCACAGGAGTCCTCTGCCTTGGTTTGGTTTGGTTTCGAAACAAGCTCTCACTCTGTACTCTGACTGGCCTGGAGCATGCTGTGTAGACCAGGCTAGCCTTAAACGCCTGAAGATCTTCCTGCCTTTGTCTCCCCGGGGGCTGGGATTAAAGGTGCCACTACACCCTGCCCCAGTTTGGTTGTTGTTGTTTTTTTTTATATCAGGTCTCTCGATGGCCCAAAGCTGGTCAAATAGGAAAGCCTACCTGACTGGCAAGCCCTGGGGATCCTCCCGTCTCCACCTCAGCAGTTCCCATGTCACTCTTCTCTCTTCCACGTGAGTCCTGAGGTCCTCATGCTCACACGGCAAGTACTTGACTGACTAAGCCATCAGTCCGACAAGGCTTTGGAGAGCATTGTCTCTACTCACTGCTGACAGTGAATACAGGCTCACAGGCACTGGCTCTAGGCTCATTAGCTACTTACTACCTCACCTGAGAATGTCATGAAGGGCTGTTGTTGCCTTTGATATCTTATAGGGAATGTATTGTCCTAATACCTCACACGAGTGCACACTTAGCGGCAGCCATTGCTGTTATCCATAAGTTACGGGATGAACTGACCTGTTTCTCATCAGCAGGCGCAGGGGTTCTAGGCTCTGTCCTCTCTATGGTGCATGCTGTCTTCTGTCCTCTAAAGCAGGAATGTAGACACTGAATTATGCCAGCGTTCTAAATACCTCTTTTTCTCCCTGCTCTCTCTCCAGCCTCCTACGGCGGAAGGGTCTGGACTGGCAGGGTGGAGCTGGAGCTGAGAGAAATGAATGTTGGGGGATGGCACATACAGTTTTAAGACTGTCAAGGGGTCATCTTGGAACAAGGTCCAGGAATGAGGCTCTCTGGCGATGGAGTAGATAATCTGCATTTATCACACACCTTCTAGAATCACTCTGTGAGCACAGAGTTTGAGCAACACGGCAGGCAGAGTCAAGAGATTTATTGATTCACCTACCTCCCCCACCACCACCTCCCAAAAGAATGAGAAGGCTTGACTTTGAGTTCCTGAGGACAATAATGAGCTGTCCTCCTGGGGCCCCGTCTGAGGCCAGAGCAGGCCTGGCTCTGGGGTTGACCCTGTGCAGAACTTCTGTCCCAGTGACTAATGATCCAGACTCGGCCGGCCTGGCTGCGGTTTGTCTACAGGCCCCGTGACAGGGCCATCCACTCAGATAACCACAATCTTCCTTTGTGGGATCAAATACTAGCTCAGGATTTATGAGTCCCAGAAACAGCGTGGCTGTGCTCAGGAGGAGGGGGATGTGGTGGGGAGGGTCCCTCTCCCTCCAGAGCCTTGGCTCCTTACCTAGCTCCAGGCTTCGGGACAGGCCAAGAGGACAGGCTGCTGTTTGTGTGGGGCAGGAGCAGGGTCAGCCGACCAAGGAACAGCTTAGCAGCTGTTTTGTGTCTCCTCTCAATTTCTTCCACTGTCAGAGGCTAAAATCACAGCATAGCCCGTGGTGATGCATTTTGTCATCTTAAAATGCAGGGTGAGATTAAAAATTAAAAGGCAGCCTTGTCCCATTCTGCTATCAGGGCATGGAGAAAGTGTGTGTCATTGTTATCCCCCTAACTGCTGGGGATGAGTTGGGGGGCTTAGGGCTGAGCTGCAGCAGGCTGGACGCTCCGCTTCCAAGCAGGCCTCTCTCCGTCTCTTCCCCCCTTTGGACTTACTGCTAAGGATGGCTTTAAGAAACAAGGAAGCATGGGAAACTCCAACTCTAGTTCTTAGATGTTCGGGGCAGCATCCATGTTTTCTTTTTTTTTTTTTTTTTTTTTTTTTTTTTTTTGTTTCTTTGTTTCTTTCTGGATACTTTCTTTATTTACATTTCAAATGTTATCCCCTTTCCAGGTTCCTTCTCATCCCCCAAAGTCTCCTATCCCATCCCCTCTTCCCCT
>NC_034592.1:89310318-89318778 GCF_900095145.1 Mus pahari | reverse complement strand
CTTTAAGAAACAAGGAAGCATGGGAAACTCCAACTGTAGTTCTTAGATCCTTGAAACATTACCTCATTTTTCTTTTTTTTTTTTTTTTTTTTTTTTTTCTTTTTTTGTTTTCTTTTGGATACTTTCTTTATTTACATTTCAAATGTTATCCCCTTTCCAGGTTCCTTCTCATCCCCCAAAGTCTCCTATCCCATCCCCTCTTCCCCTGTTTCATGAAGGTGTTCACCCACACACCCACCTACTCCTGCCTCCACGCCCTCACATTCCCTACACTAGGGCATCCAGCCTTCCCAGGACTCAGGGCCTCTTCCCCCATTGATGCTCGACAAGGCCATCCTCTGCTACATAGGTAATGGGAGCCATGGGTCCCTCCATGTGTATTCTTTGGTTGGTGCTTTAGTCCCAGGGAGCTCTGCGGGTACTGGTTGGTTCATATTGTTATTCCTCCTATGGGGCTGCAAACCCCTTCAGCACCTTGGGTCCTTTCTCTAACTCCTCCACTGGGGACCCCGTACTCAATCCAGTGGTTGGCTGGCTGTGAGCATCTGCCTCTGCATTCTTTTAACTGGCTCTACTGACTCACTTTCAGCCGCTCATCTCTCAGGCAACAGCCAGAACCAGTGAGGGACTTCAACGCTATGAGAAGCACCAGTGGAGCACAGGGAATGGAGACAAAGGAATTAACAAGATCGTGTCTAATGGTGATGAAAATGAAGAGGTGAGCGATGGGAGGGCTTGAAAGATCATCAAACCAGGCTTTGGTTTGATCTGTGGCCCTTGACCTGTGGGTCAAGACCCCTTTGGCAAATCTCTATCTCCAAGTATATTGACATCACAATTCATAACAGTAGCAAATTACAGAATGAAAATACTTCTGTGGTTGGGGGTCAGCACAGCACGGGGAGCTCTATTAAAGGGTCACAACATTAGGAAGGTCTAGAACCACTGGAATAGAGGGAATAAATAACCAAAGCCTGAGATTTTTTACATCTGAATAGCAGGGCTGGGGAGATGGCTTGGTGGGTAATGCACAAATTCAAGGACCTGAATTTGGATCCCCAGAACCTAGAGTTGGGCAGAAAGTAGCATGTGCCTGTAATCCCAGCATTCCCACAGGGAGATAAAGGTGGAGACAGGGAATCCATTGAAGCTGATGTGACAGGTAGCCTGGCACACACATCAGTGAATGTTGAGAAGAACCTGCCTCTAGCCAAGTGGACAGTGAAGGCCGGCACGCACAGTTGTACTCTGATGTCTGTCTGTGTTCTGTGCTCCCTCTCCCCACTCTCCTACAGTGCTCACTTTTCTAAGATCAGATCAATCTCTTGCTCTTTTCTCATTTCTTCCCACTTCCCATCTGCTTTGAATGGAAGCGCCTGCCGCCTCACAGCCCAGAGAGCCCAGGAATAGCAAACAGGGCTGATACTCCAAACGTTTCTCCAGGTCAGGTTTTACTGCTTTTGGTCTAAAGCTGCTGCAAAATTTACAGAGCAAAGAGACATACAGTGTGGTCTCCCGAACAAATCACCAAGTCAGGGTGAGTTTCTTTGCTCAAAGGTACTTAGTGTTTAGAGGCAATTTCATAAAAGCCATCATTAGACCAATATATCACAACAGCAATCCAAGAAGGATGTCTGAAGGTTTGAGCTGCGATTTCAGAGCTGTCAGCTCCAAAAGCCTTGCACGCAGAGTCGGGGGGATTTTGCTTAAGTGTTTTGGGGGTGATGGAGCGCTCTGAGCCCTGGTGAATGCCGTGAACCTTAGAATATGCTCACATATGTATTCACATAAAATTCCAGGGTCCACCCCCGGGTTTCCCCTGGGGGTCCTTGGACCCCAGTTTCCTGCCTTAAAATTTATATTTGTGGAACTTTATCCAAGGTACTGCTAAATAAAAGAAAAAAAAATGTAAGCAGGCAGTCAGTCCATAGAGCGCGATGCTTCTTGGCTTTTCAGTGTTGCCCAGAAATGAACATTTACTATCTGAAAAATAAGAACCGGGATTACCTTTTATCTTCTATATACTGCTTTAAAATATTTAAAATTTTAAAGCAATTTTAGTATTTTTTTAAAGCGTATGTGTATGTAACTGCATGAGTTTAAGTGTACCTCATGTGCGAGGAGCCAGATCAGGCCAGAAAATAACACAGAGTCCCTTCAGACTTCAGTTTCAGGCTGTTGTGAGCAACCCTGTGGATGCTAAGAACTGAACCAGGGTCCTTGGCAAGAGCAGCGAGCAATCTAACCCGCTGAGCCTTCTCTCCAGTGCTATGATTACTTCACTTAGCAAACTTTCATGTTTGCAGTAATGATTTTCTTAAGCAAGTAAACCTTTAGAAATTATAACTAATGACAATATCTGAATCAGAATATGTATTTGCTGTTTCTGGGCACTTGGTCTTGATGGAGATCAGCTACTTCAAGGAGAATGTAGAAAAGAAATGGCAGAAAAAAAGGTCACACAGGAGATGTGGCTGGGGGATCAGGAGATATAAGGCTGCTGAATTGACAAGAGATTATCTGGATAGCCCATGAGAAAATCTGGAAATATATTTCTGATAGAGTTTGTCTACAATGAGAAGAAACCAAATTGGCCATATCAGGTAGTCTCTTTTGGTCACATTGGAATCCATACTGTTGAAATCAACTGCAAGACGCACTGTAATCAGTTTCTGCTTACAGACTAATGACAGTTCCAGCCCAGATCAAGTCCTTTCCATAAAGGACTAGAAATGAAACAGTAGTAATGAACACATATGTGATCATCTCATACCTGTGTCTACATCAAGGGAAGGTATTATGTTCAGGTATTTCTGTTCTTATGCACATGACTCTTCATAAAAGAAAGATAAATTGAGTATATAATATACCAAGCCATGATCTCCTTTTTTAACCCAAAGCTGCTCCCTTCTATGTTCATTATAGAAGTCCTCATTAGATTAATAGCTCACATTAGCAATTCAACAGGATGTCTAAATTAGAGCTGCGAGAAGGCCTGGCCGCACTACTCACTCCTCTTCTTCCATCTAGACTTGGGAACCATCCACCCAGAGTATACATGGCCACTCCTCTTGAGATCCAAGACCAGAGTAGGTTAATCCTCGCTTTTCAAAATTGCTATTCCAAGAGAGTAGGAAGCAATGAAGTCCATTATTACTGGTGAGATCGCAACAATATGAAAGGATTTGTTGTCACACAAGGATAATATGCAAAAGCCTGGCTTATGTTTGTGAGTAGGAGTTATGCATTTATCTACCATCAGAACGTAAAAGGCATTGGAGAGCTACCTGCCACTGAGGGTCTAGGATCACTCTCACCTTTCCCATCTTTTGCTCCTAGTTCCTCCTTGGGACCAAGTCTGTCATGGGGTGTGGGATAACTCATAACATCAATAGTTCATGTGGCTTCCTTATTACAAGCTGTGACTGTCACTACCTTATACAGAAAGCCCTAGATCTGTGATTTTTGCAAACGATCCCACAAAACCAATAGCTTATTGGTTAACTTATTAGAAACCACATTTTGAGTGGCTTGAGTTTGAATCTTTCTTCAAGGCTAGCAACATGAAGTGTGATCCTTTCTGATGAAGCTGGCTCTGTGTAGTCACATAGTCATGAAGGAAACAACTACTTCTTATTCCCTGCTGTGTATGAAGAAGCTACAAGGTTTGGGGGGTTAGATGCATTAGATGTGTTTTCAATTTACAGTGTTTCAAACATATGACGGATTTATTGGGTTCCAAACCCGTATGTGTTCATAGAATCCTTCTCAGCCTACTTGGCACAGCCTCACAAGTCATGAACCACTCATCTCATTGATCTTCACAATGCATTCATAAGGCCCCGATGAACATCTAGACTTGGTGGTTAAAGAAACTGAGCTTCAGGAAGACGAGGAAATTTCTCCAGCCTACTCCGTGCATCCACGGAGGAGAAGATACTTGAAACTGGGTCTCTTGAGCCCAAGTTCCATGGCTTGTCCCATCCACTAGACAAAGATGGGTAAGTGACACATCACAGTACACCAGGGGACAAGAAGCTGTCTCTCAGCAGTCTGGGCTCTCTTGAAAGCACAAGTAACTGTAGCCATCTGGTGTGTTCTTGATGCTGACCCCAGGTCAAGCTCGTTTGCAAATGCCTTACCCCCAATCTTCCTTCTGACCTTCACAAACTGGAGTGACCTTCTGACAGGAATGAGTATTGAGCTCCTGGGTTCACAGAGACCTCAGTTTATCACCGTGGGGAAGGCAGAGTGAGAACAGCTTCATTCGTGGAGACGAGAGGATACACCGTGGCTTGTACACATCTAGGAGGATCAGAAAGCAAGTAGGGAGATGCTGGAAGTAGGGAAAGGTATGCCCTTCCAACTCCCACCTCTAGCGATTTGCCAGCCAGGTCCCATCTCCTAAGCATCCCACAGCCTTCAAAATGGTACCACAGGGCTTGACATCTGAGCCTGAGAGCCTGAGTTCATTCTCCAAAGGCCATCTGAATAATCCAGATGTAGTGGTACAAGCTATAATCTCAACCATGGGGAGGCAGAAAACCCTGGAGCTTTCTAGTCAGATGGTCTAGCCTACCTAGTGAGCTCAGGCAGTGACCGTGCCTGGAAAAGAAGGGGACAGGATGGTACCTAAGTAACAAAGCCTGACACTGACCTTGGACTCCACACCCATGTGCAACTGTATACACACACACACACACACACACACACACGAACACACACTAGCACTACAAGCTAAAGACCAAGCATTCCACCTGAGCCTATGAGGGGCAATTCAGAATCAAACCACACTGCCACCCTTAAGAGAAAAGACCACTATTAGCCTCATTTGTGGCTGTGGGAATGGAGGCTCAAGACATCAAGCGACTCGTGCACAATTACAGATGAAAAGTGGATTTCATCTAGGCTGTAGGACGGCGGAGGTCCTGACTTTTAACCACCAGACTCAACTCCCCATCCCTGTGGGCTTGTTCATCATTTCAACTATCAGGCAAGCTGTAGGTCCTGAGGCCCTCAGGACCCGGGCTTGGTAGCAGGTCAGTTGATTGAATCAAGCTGAATACTTCCACCTCATCTGTTAACACCACTGCTGCAATGGAGTGCTAGGGGCCTAGGAGCAGGAACACAAACTCCTCTCTTTCTGTAGAATTGCTCTTTCAGATGGCTCTCAAACTCCATGAGGACTCACAGACAGATTTCTCGAATGAAGCCTCACTCAGCGGCATAATTAATAAATGTCTTGAAACAGGGTGGGGGTGGGGGTTGCTGCTGTTTGACTGGGTATCCGGGAGTGAAACACAAACAATTCAAATGCATTTTTTATTTCCACTTATTGCCTTTGTCAAGAACCTCTATATTCCATAGGCCAGATGGATTAGCTGATTTTTTTTTTAAAAAAAATAGTTTTATGCTTCAGTGAAATGGCACTCCTCTTTCCTACCTCTACCAAGTAGAGGAAGAAGGAAAACAAAACAAAAAAGCAAAACAAAACAAAACAACTTCTAAGTTGGCAAATGCCACAGAAGAAAGTTTTCTTTTTATGCAGCGAATCCTTACGATCTCATTTGGGCAATTTGTTCCTCTCACCAGGCACAAAGTGAATGCAATTTGGTAGAAAGGAACAAACTTCCAGTGGTTTGCCCTCACAAAAATGCTGATAAAGACAGTGCAGTTAAGATGTTGGGGGCAGTTGGTGCCAAAAAAAGAGGAAAACAAGACTCGGTTGCCTGTGACCTGGAAGTCTCGGGCCTGCAAAGACCCGAGTTCAGCCTCGGGTTTTGGCCTCTCTTATGACTCCAATTGATAGCTGGTGTCTCTGCGGATACAGCTTGAGCTAATTCCCAGGATAATGACCTGGGCCCCGTGATTTACTAACCTCACAGTGTATAGCCGCTCTGTCAGGGCCGGTTAATCCTTTAATGGTCCCTGCAGTGTGTCTAGAGCTGCTCCAAAAATTCCACAGCCCTCCTTGGAACACTGAAGGGCATTGAATGCCCTCTTTCCTCCCCATCCACATCTCCCCAACCCAAGCCCTTATCTTATCAGGTAGCTAATTCCCACAAATTATTGTGTGGTTCAGGCAGAAAAAAAAATGAAATTGCTCTCAAATCATAAATTTCTCACTTCTGGGACAGCTGCTAAGTCAGGGAAAGCTTGACCAAGTGGATCTTGGTCACGGATTTGGACAATCAAGACCTGTAAAGTACCTTTAGCTCCCTTGGAAAGCAGTGTTTATTGATGGGAAGGAAGAAAACAGTTTATACAGAGATTTAGCGTGCTATCCACTCTTAAGTGGAGTGTAATCCTTCATCAGGGATAATGTGGTTCCCAGTGCCCTGTCCCAGGCATAAAGTCTATATGGCCCATAGCGCTCAAGTCAGTCTGGCCGTCCTCAGCATTGGCTCCTAAGGGAACAGAGCCCCAGAAAGGACACAGAAGGAACGCTTTCTCGGCCTTGTGTCTCTGGACTCCACCTAGTCACCATCCCTCCCACTGGCTTACCAAGGCAGCTCTACCTGTCAGCTGAGTTATTGTAAGAAGCACCTCATTCACCTTACAGCTCCAGCTCTGCTCCATTCAGTCTTCGGGATTTCTTTTGTTGACATAAAATCTCTACTGTAAAATTAGGCAATCCTAGGTACATAGCTGGATTGGAGGTGTCACTCAGTGGTAGTGTGTCTGCTCAGCATGAACAAGGTCCTGGGTTCAATCCCCTGCACTGAAATAACTACATAGATACCTGAGTAAGAGTATAGTTTAGTGGCTTTTAGTTAGTTTTTCATGCTGGAAAACCTTCACCTCTATCTAAGTCCAAAGCAATGCCATTAACACTAAAGGAAATCTGTACCCATGAAGCAACGAGGCCCAGGTTTTCTTGTTCCCTAGCCCTAAGGAAAACAAACAAATAAACAAACAGAAATCTGCTTCCTGCTTTTGTGAACTTGACATATCAGGTGATTCCTTCTCATGGAAATCTGATCTTTGTGCCTGGCTCCTTTCACTTAGCTTTTAATTTTTTTTTTTTAATTTCACACACATTATAGCATAGAATTCCTTTTCATGGCTGAATAATATTCTGCTAGATAGCTACAACAACCTTTTGCTGTTAGACACTTGAACATTTCCATGGTCAGCTACTAGAAGTTGTACTCCTGTGAACATTCTCCAGTCCCTATTACAACACTTGGTTTTTAATTCCTTTGCGTATGTAACTGAGAGGGAAGGTTCTGTATCATTGTGGTTTTAGATTTTAAGTTGGATCATTTTATTTTTCTACTCAAAGTCCTCCAGTGGTTTTCCACCCCAGGATAAAATTAAATACCTTAAAGTGTTGTTTTTTTCTAATGTTTTAATTTTTCTTTCTAACTTGTTATATTTTATAACTTCTTGCAACCGTGTGCATTTGTTCCTAAGCCACGGTACTTCCATCTCTATCTCAAAAGAATAGGCCTGATGGCTGCCCTCCAACTCTCCACGCCTACACAAACCTTCTTTCTCTTCCACATCTCTTCAACCCCCGTTCCTACCTCTCGTGCCTCCGACCTTCACGCCTTCCTTCTCACCATACCACTCTCCCCTCTCAGCATTTTCCTCCATTTCTCTGCTTAAAGACTGGTGCCACTTGCTCTGAGAAACATATAAAGCCACGCCTTCTCCAACCAGTGTAGCGATGCCAGGCTCCAAACCATAAAAAGACACGGGGTTTCCTGCAACCGAGGGAAACAGGGACTGCTCTAAAGAAAGAGAAGCTTCATTCCATCTCCTCCCTTCAATCGCTGTGAGAAAGGAAACTCCTAATGAAGGAATAGCTCTGGAAAACTCACAGACAACAGGACAAATAGTCAAACAGAGGTGGACAAATAGGAAGTTAAAAACTGAAAGACACACCCAGCCCAAGCAATGTGTAAAACACAACAAAAACACAGAGAATTTGAGATAAGAATCTACCATGACTCCATAGCCACACCCCTCCTCCCCTAAAACGGAAGCCAACGCCTCCAAGAGCTGAAATGTCCAAGAGAGTCCAGGACACTGCTTTCAAGGGGAATGAATGGCTAAATACACATAAAATAACTAAAGACATCTATCCAGAACCTCAGGAAGACAGTTTCCCAAGTGAATGGAGCAATTTGTAGAATGGAAGACAGAAGCCGAAAACGTAGGGAAATTAAGCAAGGAAACTGAAACCCTGAAAAATAACAACCAGAAATTATGTCGATGAAAAACATCATCAATCCAATAAAAACCACACCAAAAGCATCACCAATGGACAAAACCACTCAGAAGAACAAAGCTCAGAAATGAAGGACAAGGTCAAGATATTATTATATCAGTCATATACAAACTGTGACTATCATCACTATCTCCAAGAAGCCTAGAGTGCATATTATATCAGACATATACAAACTGTGAATATCATCAGTATCTCCAAGAAGCCTAGGGTGCATATTGTATCAG
>NC_034592.1:89293819-89309518 GCF_900095145.1 Mus pahari | reverse complement strand
CAGTATCTCCAAGAAACCTAGGGTGCATATTGTATCAGACATATACAAACTGTGAATATCATCAGTATCTCCAAGAAGCCTAGGGTGCATATTGTGCATCAGACATATGCAAACTGTGACTATCATCAGTATCTCCAAGAAGCCGAGGGTGCATATTATATTAGTCATATACAAAATGTGAATATCATCAGTATCTCCAGGAAGCCGAGGGTGCCTATTGCATCAGACATATACAAAATGTGAATATCACTATTTCTAAGAAACCTAGGATACACTCAAGATTAAAACTTAGAATCTATGGGGTGGAAGGAGCTAAGATTAAAAACTAAGAGGAAAAGACAAACTACTTAATGAAATTATAGCAGAAAATCTCCCGTGTGGTAACATTCAAATACAAACAACATTTTTAATTTTGCTTTTTATTAATAATTTTATTCATTTACATTTCAAATGATATCCCCTGTTACTCCCCCACAACCCCCCTGTCCCACCCTCCCTCTCCCCCTCCCCATTGCCTCTATGAGGATGCTGCCCCACCCACCCACTCCAGCCTCACCTTTCTAGCATCCTCCTACACTGGGGCATAGAGACTCCACAGGACCAAGGGCCTCCCCTCCCATTGATGCCAGATAGGACCATCCTCTGCTGCATATGTATCTGGAGCCATTGATCCCTCCATATGCACTCTGAGGTTGGTGGTTTAGTCCCTGAGAGCTCTGGGTGGTCCAGTTAATTGATACTGTTCTTCTTATGGGGTTGTCATCCCCTTCAGCTCCTCCAGTTCTTCCCCTAGCTCTTCCATTGGGGTCCCTGGTCTCAGCCCAATGGTTGGCTGTGAGTAGCTGCATCTGTATTGGTCAGGTGCTGGTAGAACCTCTCAAGGGACAGCCATATCAGGCTCCTGGCAGCAAGCACTTCTTGGCATCAGCAATAGTGTGGGGATTTGTGATAGCAGGTGGGAAGGATTCTTAGGTGGGGCAGTTGCTGGATGGCCTTTCTTTTAGTCTCTGTCCCATTTTTTTGTTCCTGTCTTTCCTTTGGACAGGAACATTTCTGGGTTAAAAATTTTGAGATGGGTGGGTGGCCCCATCCCTCAACTAGAGGCCATGCCTATCTACTGGAGGTAGTCTCTGCGGGCTCTATCTCCCCTTTGTTGGGTATTTTGGGTAAAGTCATTGCCCTTGGCTCCTGGGAGCCTCTCAATTCCCTGGAGTCTGGGACTTTCTAGTGGCTACCCAGTAGATATTACCAGAGAAGTAGTTCTCCATAAGACATCAAAAAATACAAAATAAAAAATTTAAAATCTGTAAGAGGAAAATTCTATTTAGAGCCCACCCCAATAATCCAAGAACACTTTTCCATCTTAAAGTTTATGTGTGTTTTTTCTGAGAAGAGAGCATATTCCTAGCCTGTAAGGACTAGGTTAGACATCTATGGGGGCTATCATTCTATCTGCCATCAGGGATTTAGTGTGAGTTGCTGTGGTTAGTGTCTTAATAGGTGAAGTATTGGCTTTGGGAGTCTGGAAATGCTTCTCTCAAGGCTGAGATCTAGATGAGCAAGAAATATTTGGGAATAGGCAGCAGCAAAAAGGGATTCAGATGGAGGGTAGAGCCAAGGCTTAAAGGTGACAGAAAGCAAAGTCGCCCCTGGAGTTGTGAGTGGTTGAGAGAGAGGGTCTACAAGGTTAGTGCTGGGGAGAAGGGTCCCAAGAAGCTCTGGGAAGTTAGGCTTTATCCTAGGATCTGCATTTTAGGAAAGTCATTCTTGGCTGCTGGGCCAACCTAGTGTAGATGGGGCAAGACTGGTGATAAAGAGTACAGACATGAGTTATGATGGCGATGCATAGGAAAGGGCGAGGGCTGGACATGAGTGGGTGTGTTTCTAAAGGACTTAGGTTCAGAGTGGCGGTTACCGGGAGTGAATTATTGTTTGGATGTTGGGTGAGGGAATGAGAAAAGTTGGGAGGCCCGGGATGACTGCCATGATTAAAGCTGCTCATATTTTATAAGCATTTACTATACTGCTCATATTTTATAAGCATTTACTATACTCCAGTGACTAGATTAGGACTTTCCCATGGATTTGATACTCACAAGAACCCCAGACGTGGCCAATGAGCCAATGGCTTCAAGGGCATCCCCACTTCAATCTCCCATAGTTAACAAGCCATTCTGTTTAAAAGAGGGCCGGTTGCCTCTCTACAGACTCTCTGGTTGCCCTGCTGCTCTGGGGGTACCCGGTAGTATTAGACAGGTCCAGATAAAGCAGATCTACTCTTATGTCTACTTTGCTTCACTGTGACCAAATATCTGATGGAAAAGATTTAAGAGGAAATGTTTATTCTGACTTATGTTTTCAGAAGGGATCTAGTTTGTCACATAAGGAGGGCATGGGGGAGAGCTGCTCCATTAGTGAGGACATGAGGCCACAACTCTACACATCAGGGCAGCCCAGGAGACAGAGAGAGATATACCCAACCCAGGGTGGGCGTGTCCTTCAAAGACTGGCCTCTAGAGATCAGTGAGCCAGCCCCCACCACCTAAGGGACTCCATGGTCGTCAAATAGTGCCACGAACTGGGCACTAAGCATTCAAAACATGAGACTGATGGGACATTTTAGATAGAAATCATGTTAGGGGAGTGGGAGCTACCCTGCGACCAGGTGCTTCTACAGTTCCAAGAAGCAGCAGACGCCTCTAGACCCAGACTCCCCATCCCCAAAGTCTCAGCCATAACCCGAAGGGAAACGTGACTGATACCTAGAACTGACTTTAAGCTGGCATACTTTTTAATTGTTATTCATCTGTGCATCTGTAAGCACATGCAAGTGTGTGGTAGCTAGCCACAGAGGTTAGAAGATGGGCCCTCTAGAGCTGGAGTTACAGGTGGCTATAAGCTGCATGGGCTGGGAACTGAACTCAAGTGTTTTAGAAAAGCAGCATGAGCGCTTAACTACTGATCCATCACTCCAGCCCTAAGCCAGTGCATTTTAAAGGGAAGCAAGAGAGAGTGTGAGGGGTGGAGAAAATACTTCCTTAGGAGTAACCAGGTAAGTCTGTTATTTATTTATTTACATCCCGAATGTTGTCCCCCCCCCCAACTTCAGATCTCCCCTAATAGAGTTCTTAGCTGCATCCCTCCTCCCCTTCAACTCTGAGAGGGCAGCCCCCCCCCAATCTCCCCACCCTGGTGCATCAAGTCTCTGCAGGATTAGGTTCATCCTCTCCCACTGAGGCCAGACAAGGCAGCCCTCTGCAACATATGGGAAGGGGGAGCTGGGACCAGCCCATGTATGTTCTTCAGTTGGTGGCTCAGTCTCTGGGAACTCCCAGGGGTCCAGGTTAGTTGACACTGTTTTTCTTTCTGTGGGGTTGCCATCTCCTTAAGGGCCTTCAATCCTTCCCCTAACTCTTCCGTAGGGGGTCTCCAACCTTGATCCAATGTTTGTCCCTGGGTATCTGCATCTGTCTCAGTCAGCTGCTGGGTAGAGCCTCTCACAGGGTGGCTGTGCTAGGCTTCTGCAAGCAAAACATAGCATCATAGTGTGAGGAATTAGTGCCTGCTCATGGGATGGGCCTCAAAATGGCAGTCACTGGTCAGCCATTTATTCAGTCTCTGCTCCATCTTTGTCCCAGCATTTCTTTTAGACAGAACCAACTTTTGGTCAAATGTTTTAATAGGTGGGTTGATGTTCCCCAACACTCCACTGAGTGTCCTGTCTGGCTACTGGAGGTGGTTTCTTCAGGTTCCATATCCCAGCTGTTGGGCATTTCTGCTAAGGTCACCTGCATTGTCTCCTGGAACCCTCTCTGACCCAGGGTCATTGGGACGTCCTAGAGAATCCCTCCATCCCAAACCCCTGGCAGCTGCATATTTCCATTTATACTGTAATGGCTAAGATCAAAACCTCAAGTGACAGCACATGCTGACAAGGATGTGGAGAAAGAGGAACATTCCTCCATTGCTGGTGGGATAGTAAACTTGTAAAAACCACTCTAGAAATCCATCTGGCAGTTTTTCAGAAAATTGGAAATAGTTCTACCTGAAGACCCAGCTATACCGCTCTTGGGAATATACCCCAAAAGTGTTCCATAATACCCCAAGGACACATGCTCCACTATGATCATAATAGTTTATTGTAGTAGCCAGAGGCTGGAAACAACCAGTGTCCCTTAAGCAAAGAATGGATAGGTACAGGATATGTGGACCATCTACACAATGGGATACTGTTCAGCTATTAAAGACAAAGACATCATGAATTTTGCAGGCAAATAGATGGAACTAGAAAATATCATCCTGAGAGTGGTAACCCAGGCCTAAAAGAATATTAGCTAAAAAGTACAGAATATCCATGATACAACCCACAGACCTTAAGAAGTTTAACAAGAAGTAAGGCTCAAGTGAGGGTGCTTCAATCCCACTAAGGATGAGAAACAAAATAATCATGGGAGGCAGAGGGAGGGGCCAGGGTGGGAGAGGGGAGGGGGGAGTTGGGGGACAGGATCAGGAATAAATGGAGTCTTCTCCTGGTGCTAATCTCAGCCTCACCCTGTCATTGAAGAGAGTCCTTTGCCACAAGGGGAAACATAGGCACCTATAAACGCAGAACAGTCTCTCCTCATGCTCCAATATTAGTACTTGTGCCTTCAGAGAGAAGTGCTATTCCAGAGGAGGGCATTAGTGCCCTTGGCACTGGAGTTATATAGAGTTGTGAGTTGGTACTTGGGTGCTGGGAACCGAACTTGGGTCCTCTGCAAGAGGACTAAGTGTTCTTAGCCACTGAGGCTTCTCTCCAGCCCCTAATGCATTGGGTTTTTAAAAAATTACTTCTTTTATTTTTTGAGATTATAATATAGCTACATTATTTCCCATTCTCTTTCCTTCTTCTAAACCTTCCCACAAACCCCTCCTTTCTCTCTTTCAAATTTGTAGCCTCTTTTTTCATTAACTGTTGTCATAAACATTTATGTATATGCATACATATATATATTCCTAAATATATAAATATGACCGGATCAATCTATATCACATAAGCATATTGCTTACTTTTTTTGTAAATAATGTTGAACAGGGGCCTATAAATAGTTTCACATTTTTAAGGGCTGGAGAGATGGCTCAGCAGTTAAGAACACTGGCTGCTCTTCCAGAGGACCAGGGTTTGATTTCCAGCACCCACATGGTGGCTCACAACTCCAGCCCTCTTCTGGGTTTGTTGAGTATTTAGGCATACATTGCTGCACATGCATATGTACAGGCAAGACACACATACACGTTTGGGAAAAATTAATTAGTTTTGTATATATTTGAAAAAGAATGGCAGCAGGTCATGGTGGTGATACCTGTGATTTCCACACTTGGGAGACTGAGGCAGGAGGATTATAATTTTATGAACAACATAGTGAGGGACTAAAGAATACTTCTGCACTTTACATTTGACTTTTAAAAATGTTTTATTATACAAATTGTTTTGGCTCTCTCTAGATGCCAAACCTGGCTGAATTTTGATCTTGGTCATTTCAGCCTCTGAATCATGGGAAATAAACTTGTAGTATTTATAAGCCACCAACCCAACATGTTGTCTTATGCATGTCTGAAAAATATAAAATAAAAACATGAGAAAACATTCTGTTTTATATTTGGCCAAAGAAAATGATATAGTTGTTTGGTTGAAGGTTTTTTAAATTTATAAAGATAATTATTTTCCCTGTTAAGTAGGAAACAACGTCCTAAAAGTTACATTTGTTATTCCCAGAATAAACCAACATTGTTGTAGTGGATAATTTATTGAATCTATGTTATTTTACTTTAATTGGTTAAATTTGTTATATAGTTATATGTCCCCCCCTCCCCACTGTGGATAGAATTAATTTAAATTATTTGGCAATAGGAAGACTAGGGTAGAGGTTTTGCTGGGTCATTGCCAGATGTAAGACTCAAAAGTTAATTGGGGCAGGGCATAGTGGCACCTTAGCTGCCTGAGTGGCCTAAGCCGAGCCTGGGCTACATAGTTTCTCATAATAACAAGCACAAAAAGAAACTCAAATCACACTATAGCCTCAGTTAACAGGTTACCCCCTTTGCAAACACCATGAAGAATCTCACCAATAGAGGATGACCTACTGAAAAGAGTGTCTTGGGACACAGCAGAACTACTCTATGAGGTTAGCACAGGGAATCGTGCAGCAGCTTTGGAACCTGGCAAATGATTTAACCTCTTGGAGCTTCAACTTTTCCCATAGCACTAAGCAAAGCAAAGACAGAGGATGGACACCTGAAAAAGCTAAGTTTGAGATAAAATGGGCACTGAAATGAGTGCTTCGGGTAGCATACCCCCTAAGAAGCAGAGCTGTTTGTCCTTTTACACGGGGATCATTTCCTAGAGCAGAATCAGAGGTCAGCGTAGCATCAGGACTGAGTCCTTCTTGGACAGTCGAAGGGAAGATCGATCTGTGCCCCTTTCTGGCTTCTGGCTTACTAGCAAGCTTGGCATTTCTTGGCTTGTGGGTGTGTCCCTCTGACTTCCCTCCTTCCTTCCTCCCCACTCCCCCATCCCCTCCTCCTCTTCTCCACTTCTTCTCTTCTTATAAAATTACCAGTCACAATGAGTTAAGTACACATTTATTTCTATTATGACATCATTTTAATTAACAGCATCTGCAATGGCCTATTCTCAAATAAAGATGCAATCTAACATCTGGGAGAACCATGAATGGGAAACACTACGGAAACCAGTACAAAAGTCTCCACTCCTCTTCAGAAACTAATTCCATTTATACAACTTGTCTCATTTGACCCATGCTGGATGCAGACAGTGTCTTGCATAAGACCCACTATAACTTAATTCTTCCCAAGATTCATGGATAAAATCATGTATATTATCACCATATAAAATGCACCTGAGTTAAAGACTTCAGTACATATCTTGAGCAATGTGGATTGACAAGCCTTTTAAGTCAAGAGAACAGATTCCATAGACTGGAATATTATTAGTCATTATGATAAAGACTCTACATGCTATCCAAATGATTCTATGAAGCCATGTGCTGGCAAGTCAATTCACTGCCTCTCATCTCTGAGTTCTCCCTTCAGAACTGTTTTGAATTATGAGACTGAACACTTTCAGCATTTCTTTACAGCATGCGATGCTATACTTTGCCAATAGAGGGCGATAGAGAGAGGGCATGAGTTTTGGTGTGCTTCTTTCTCTCATTTCAGAATCCTCCCTTTGCTTAAGTGGGGGTGTCCAGTTTCATAATGGGGGTGCCCATTGACCTGCCCCATCCAGCCTCCTAGAATGCCCAAGCACTGAGCAACCTCTCACAGCTGGCTGAACCCCAGAGACCACACACACACACACACACACACACACACACATCAGCCTTGACCTCTCTGTCTGGAACATTGATTCCCATGATCGTCTTATTATTATTTTTAATATGTATATGTGTCTCATGTGCTTGCTCTCCCTCTCCCTCTCCCTCTCTCCCTCCCCCTTCCCCTCCCCCTCCCTCCCTTTCTCTCATTGGCTTGAATCTTGTGGATTACACCAGGTTGGCTGACCACTGAGGTAGGCCTTTCCTGTCTCCTCAGTGATGGCATTACAAGTATGGACCATTTTGCCTGGCTTCTTCTGAACATGGGTTTTGGAGAGCAAACTCAAGTGGCCCTCATGCTTTTGAGCCAAGTACTTTATCAACTGTCTTCCCAGCTCCCCACGATGCCCTTTACACCAGCACTGTGTTCCTAGACCAGATGTCTCCCTGCCAGGAAGCAGATTCCCAGCATCCCAACTCCTCAGACCCCTTCGCTTCTGTCTGATGGGACTGCCTCCTGTGCCCGCTCTGGCCCAGACAACCCACCTCTCCAGCAAGTGAGCTGTATTCATGCCTTTCCTAGCCCATTCTGAACTCCAGCCTAAAGGGGAGGCCTCCACATTCCAAGTTGTCCTTCTTGGGACGAGTTATCTTCACATCTTATGGTTAATCACCGGTAATATTTTAATATAGCTTAGGATCAAACCATCTCTGTTTCATCTCTGTGTGGCTTCTGTCTCCTGATTGGATCCAGATGGATCCAGACAGGTACTGCTATTATTTCCGTTTTGGATGAGAATTCAAGAGGATAAGTGACTTACTGAGGATCACATGGCTGCGGCCGAGCTGGACACAAACCAGGACTGCTTGGCTCTGAGTAATTTTTTTTTTTCACTTTTCTGTTATACACTAACTAGGAATGAGTGTAAAGAAGACAGAAGGGTGGGCAAGATGTCTCCCTCACGCTTCCCTCCCCACACTTGAATGTGCTGCATGCTTTAGATTAAAATAAAGGCAAACACACACACACACACACACACACACACACACACACACACACACACACAAATGAAGCCAGTACCTATAGGAAGACTTTTCAATGGTCAAGAATGTCAAAAGTCATTAAAGCAATGGCCAAGATAAACACACAGAGAAAGACAAAGAGAGAAATATCACCCCATAATTTTTTCCAGTGTTTTTATATACTTTACATATGGTCAACACTGTGCTCCAAACACATTCATTTTAAGGCTATTTGATTTTTGCCAACTTCCCAGGTTTTGTCTTATCTGCTGCAATGCTTCATTTCACTTTGGAGAGACCTGAAATCCCAGCTCTGAGTCTTGTCCATGTATTTGGCTCAAGGCAAAGCTAGTTTTCTGCATGATGTATATCCCAGCGGCTCTGGGGGCCCTGATCCCCTTAGGCTGTGACGAAGGCAGCGAAGGCAGCGCGCAGCAGCTTCCGACTTCCCAGAGACAAGCACTGCTCCCAGTCGTTTGCAGCCACTCCCTGGGACAACACCTCCATGTGAACCTCATTAGCTCCAACCTCCCAATGCTAATTGCCTTTCCTGAGGAATGGTGCCCCAGCTTTCCAGGATGGAAAAGAGCCCAAAACGAGGAGATCCCCCTTCCTGCTGACTAGAACCTGAACTTTGCACTGAGCTCAGAAAGCTAGACTCTAGAACTGGCTTTGCTACTAATGTCAGGAGTCCTCCTCTCCTTATGTACAAGGAGACTGGGCTGCAGCTTTCTTTACTCCCCAATCCTTTAACCTTCAGAATCTTTTCAGTTCTGTTTAGTTCTAGCAACTTAAAATAGTAGTGGTTCCCCATTGCCAAGGGCTCACAATGAGCCATGCAAATTGTTCAGCACCTTAAAGGCACACCCCCACACACGGAGCTATGATGTCATCTCTCTTCCTGCCCACTGTATGCAGTGAGCTTATAGAGTAAGGCCATACAAGCTACTGTGTGAGTCCTCCCCTGACATGGGTCACTGGCTGATGCCCTCGCCTGACAAATGTGCTCCACATGGGATTCCACAAGGAAATGTCGGTAGACGCTACAGTTTGAAGGTCCACACCA
Source organism: Mus pahari (assembly GCF_900095145.1). Classification (NCBI taxonomy): domain Eukaryota; kingdom Metazoa; phylum Chordata; class Mammalia; order Rodentia; family Muridae; genus Mus; species Mus pahari. Next base: position 89,300,113 of record NC_034592.1, on the reverse strand, counting down.
TTCGAACCCCACTAGAAGGATTTAGGGGGGTAGAAATTACTCTGGCTACAATATTTATGTGGGGTTTGAGGGTTAAACGTGACCATATGGATGAGATCCTAATGGATGAAACTGTGCTTAGTTTCTAACGTCAGTCAGCTCGTCACAACTTGGAATCATCTAAGTAGAGTCTCAAGTGAGAAATTGTGTACATCAGATTGGGCTGTGGGCGCATCTTCGGGAAACTGTCTTGATTGCCTTAGCTGATACAGGGAGACCCACCCTAAATGTGGATGCTGCCTTCTCGTAGCAGCCCAGATTAAAGGACATGGAAGAAGATTATGTGCCTATTGCTTGGTTGCTTTCTTCTCTCACTGAGTTAATTTATCTATTGCTATTGCTGCTGCTGCTGCTGCTGCTGCTGCTGCTGCTGCTGCTGCTGCTGATGCTGCTGCTGCTGCTGCTGCTGATGATGATGATGATGGTGGTGGTGGTGGTGGTGGTGGTGGTGGTGGTGGTGGTAGTGGTGGTGATGATGATGACGATAATGATGATTCTTTTGCTGGTATCAGAAGAAGCAGCTTTTCTGGGCTTTCAACATGGGCTAAGGACCAGTGGTCCTCTAAGAGCCCTCTAGACCTTCAGCACCAGATTGGGACTGCAGAGGTCCCCCTGCCTCATACACTGGAAGTAACTACCTTGTTCTCTGCCTTTCCGATGTAAGGCAGCTGTTATTGGACTATTCCAGCCTTGTCATATAAACTGATTTAATCAATCCTCATGTATATTTCATTATTCTAGAAAACCCTGACTGATACAGCAGCAGCTTTATGACAAAGAGAGAACTAAGCAGGAGGCTCTCGGTCCTGCAGTGTGAAACCCTGCATCAGACTGGGATTCAGTCAAGTCTCCACCAGCCAGCCTGACCTCCCCAGAACAACCTTCAGAAGACCTTTATTTGTTATAAACTTCCCTGTCTGTGGCATTCAGCTACAGCAACAGAAAACAGACCGAGATACAAGGTCTGTGACTTCTTTTTAAAGTCAGCATCAATCTCTACAAGCACTGAGTGAGGATGAGGAAGGAAGCGAAGTGGTCAGGTGTAGTTAGAGGAGACAGAAAGAGAAAGTGAGAGTGGCGGCAGAGGCCACACACCTTGCACAAGTCCTCCTTAGCTCCTCGCAGGGATCACCCTCACCTCAATGGGTTTGTTAGTCCGGCAAGACAGGAAAACAAAAACAAAAACAAAACCACAGAAGTTTCTGGGGATGGTTAAGAGATGTGTCCCCTGACCACCACTGATCATCAGCTGAGCCAGAATTAAGCATTTTGGACTCCTATCAAATTTGATTGGCACAACTGACTTCTTGTGGCCAGAGAATTCCAAGACCTGGGACCCAGACTCACATCTGCTAAGGACAAGGTTATGTTGGGTTTCAGAGAAACAACTGGTGTCTCTGAAAAGGTAGAAGACGTTTCTTTGCCAAACTGGTCTTTTCTTGTGTAGTAATGGAGCTGAGGTGATGAGGGACCAGCCAAGCCCAGCTGGGAGAGGCTCTTCTGTTCAAGGGATGCCCCACAGTCAAGAAGAAACCATGGTTGTCAACCAAGGTTATCTCATGGGTTGAACACCTAGGAGGTATCAGGACAGCACATTTTGGTTCTCTCTGTGAAGACTACATGCTTTAAATAAGAAATGCCCCTCCTGACAGAGGGAATCATGGACTCTACTAAAATAGACTTGTTGCCCAGACTCGTAGGAATTGCCCACCATACAGAAAGCATCCCTGAGTTCAGGCAGGGGGTGTAGGTGGCTGTCAAACAAACAATCCCACTTTTAAGCACTTACCAATAATTGTTGTATAAACACTTCCAATTTCAGTTGACTAAATGGCCTCTCTTGAGCCAGTTGTTCCTGCTGAGTAATTTCCTGAGCCAGTTGTCAGAATAAGTAGCTTGGCTCCTATTACGAAGTCTATGAAAAGTGGTTCTGAAGACCCCTAGAGTGCTGTCCCTGAAAAAACAAAAAAACAGTGTCTTATAGACACTGGCACCATAGTTCTTGATCTGAGCAGAACCAAGAAATCGCCTTGCCCGTCCTTTTAATTTTTGTGCGTCTCTCCTCTCTATCTAGAAGATTCTTTCCTTTCTTCCCTTCCTAAACAGTTCCTGTGCAGAAAACCAGCAGAGTCAACTAACCTGGACCCTTGGGGACTCTCAGAGACTGAAGCACCAATTAAAGAGCATGCATGGGCCAGGCCTAGGCCCCTCCTCACATATGTAGCAGATGTGCAGCTCAGTCTTCATATGGGTCCTCCAACAACTGGAGTGGTGGCCATCCCAAAAGCAGTTGCCTGTCTGTGGAGGTTCAAGGTTATGCTTCTTCTCCAATTACAGACTACAGCTGTTCATGTCAGGGGAAAGAGCCTCCTTGGTCACTCTCAGTTCTGAAATCGTGTTCTGGGGGGAGCTGGGGCACAGCCCTGGGTGTTGACTTTATGACAATCTAACCAGGTGGAAGAGGTACATTTTATCACTAATACTTAGTCCATCTTCTGTGTTCCCCCAAAGCCTGGATCCTGTAGTCCTTCTTATGTAGGGCTGCAGGCAGAGAAAGTATCCTGTAGGACGTCCCCTCAGGATCGGCCAAGAGCACTTGAGCATCCAAAGGTCAGAAGGCAGGGTTGAGGGCGCAGTTTAGGGACAGTATTGCTTCGCATGCACAAAGCTCCGTGTTCAAGGGCATACTCTGATAGCTCCAACCTGTAGCCCATGAACCTCATGCACTCCAAAAATAGCTATGAATGTGGTCCGGGGGGGGGGATCATAAACTTAATTAAAGCATTATGGGGGTGGGGGAACAGGTTGCAAGGATTTTTTGTTTTGGTTTAGTTTGGTTGGTTTGCGGGTGTTGATATTATTTTGTTTTGCCACTAGATTGTACGGTTCTCCACCATGAACTTTGTAGATGACAATGTAAGTCTCCAAACCAATTGCCTCAACTGCGGATTTCCAACCTGCAAGAAACTTAACCCTGGGAGAAGCTCGTGCTCCTTTCCTGCTGTCTGCACTTCTTGCTGACCCGGTGGGGTAGAAGACAGTCACTCCATCCCATCCTGCATGCTCCATATACACTGCCCCAAAGCCCCGGATGCACTCCCAGTAGGGGACAAAGGAGAAAGAGAACAGTGAATGAGAAAGGCGGAGAACAAGGCTGCTAGAAAGAGTAGTAATGGGCTCTACATAAACAGGTGATAAAAGCCGATAACAGCAATGGCAAAATTCAGAAAATAAAAACACTGCTCAGAAGATTTATAGTTGAGCTAACACGGAGCTTCACTGGCAATAACTCGAACTGATAAAAACGCAACAGGGCATCAGCCACATAAACACGCAGCCACTTCAATGCTTCCGTGTATATTATGATGACCCCAGTTGATTGACACCGTCCAGCCCCCACCCCCACCCCCAGGCACCAGGAGCAGCGCCCGATGCGTCAGGAGGTGGTTGTGTCGGGACGAGGCTGCCGGGTAGCTTTTTTAGAAAGACAAGTTATGTTTGACTGGATGCAGATGGCCCAGTGAAAAATGAATTCTGCCAGCAGACCCTGCTTTATCAGCGGCAGAAGTTCAGCGGAGATGAGACTTGCCCACCCCTGGCCCGACAGAGCGAGCCTCTGGTTTCAACGCCATATCACACAACGTCTTAAAGAATTCCTCCAAGTGCTTGGAGCCGACACATATCTGCTTCTGGGAGTGCATCCGGGGCTTTGGGGCACGGTACCGAGCATGCAGGGTGGAGTGGGGTGGCTCTTCTGCCCCACGGGGTCAGCATGAAATGCAAACAGCAGGAAAGCAACGTGAGCCCCTTACAGGGCTAAGTACCTGTCTCTCCCAGGGCCATTGTGTCTTAGTCCTGATGATAATGGACTGAACCCTCAGAACCTGTAAGCCTACCCCAATTAAGTGTTGTCCTTTATAAGAGTTGTCTTGGTCATGGTGTCTGTTCACAGTGATGGAAACCCTAAGACAAGTGCATTGACTGAGTGTAGAGATGGCTTACCCAACCCAGGGTGTTTTCAGCAGTCAGATGTGCCTGACAGAGAGATAGTGACTACAGTGGGGTTTGAGAGCCTGTCGGATCCAGATATTCAACTTGACTTGATCATGTACAGAAGATGGCAGAGCCCTGCTCCCACTGGCCCTGGGCTGTGGGAGCCAGCCCAGGCAATGCAAGCCAGCCCAACCTAGCCATTGTGGGGAGATAGATGGTCGCCCAAAGCATCATCCCAGGATGAGAAAGTTGGATGGTCCATGATCTATGATTATGGACCATAGAGCGTTGAATGAAGTACTACCACTGAATGAATGATCTATGATTATGGACCATAGAGCGTTGAATGAAGTCCACACTCTAGCTGACATCACTTTTTAAGAAAATAATTGATACAAGAGGTGGGATCTTTTCATTTTACTGACCTTGGTAACTCTTTAAATTTTTAATTATTTTTTTTACATATTCACTTTACATCCTGCTCACTGCCCCTCTCCTGGTCATCCCCCTCCCACAATCTTTCCCCGTCCCCCCACCCCCACCCCTTCTCTTCTAGAGGGTCTTAAAAAGTATCTTTCTGGCTGCTGAAACCCCCAAATTAATTAGTATATGCCTTCAGAGACCCTACCTACCTGCCAAGGTTTCATTATATAGTGCTACCCTCTGCATGTCCTATAGAAGCAGACACACATGCAGACGATGTGTGAGCACACCTAAGGGAGCAGAGGAGGTCAGTGTGCAGAGTGAAGAGCCGGGCACAACTGTGAAATCTCTGGGGACTTTATGCTTGGGTGAGGCATAGTAGGATGCTTAACAAAGTTTTTGAGAAAAAAAAAAAACTTACAACAGCTCATGCCTTAAATATTACAATGATGCTTAAGAGTTTAAATAGAGATAGCATGCACAGAAGGAAAAAGATACCCCCAGAAGTCATAAGGTTATTGAATGAAAACTCCAAATCAAGAGTAAGTTACCTCCCTATAATTGTGAGCCAGGAATGTCTCTAAAACCCCTGACGAAATAAAAGTCAGTGTTACGGCTGCTGGTTGCATGCCAGAACTAAATGCTAAGACCCTGTTACTTATCTCTGTTCCTGAAGTCACCACACACTCTGGGTGGGATACATAATGAAATCAGAAGCAGGATTCTCCCTTCCTGTCAAAGGGGCTATTGGGCTACTAAGGAATAGTCATTGAATGATAAAAATCACTAGCATAGCTTATTATCTAAGGCTACCATCTATACAGTCTGCACCTGGCTTCCTTGGGGTTGTTCATCTATCTATAAAAATAGCCTGATAATGTCAACAGCATGCCAAGCAAGATGTGTTCTCTGGAGTAATAGTGGTATGGCCGTTTGTTGATACAGTTGTTTCCCAATGGGATTTAAGGCCCATGTCACAGAAAGGAACTCACGATTGGTGTTGTAAGACAAACAAAACCTTGTGGTTAGGAAGATGACCATGGGCACTGGTGTGGAAACTACTGCTTTTGTTTTGTTAATTAGAGACACTGTGCCTGTCAAGTGGCCTTCGAGATCCTTGTGTCTATGCCTATAGGTGGTTATGACGTTGGCCTTGGTTAAAGAAGTTTCTTTTTGCAGTGGGTAGTGTTTATTTCAGACCCATAGCTAGTCAAAGTACAAAAATAGCAATCCAATAACCAAAATGATGAAAATATAAGTATAATCAATCATGTATCCTAGCACCCTCCAAGACTCTGGAGTCATCTTGAAAGAAGCAGGTAGAGGAATGTAAGAGCCAGAGGAAGGGGCTGGGTGCTGTGGAACTCTGCCCTGGGAACAGAGCTGTCACTGTCATAGAAACAAGCAGTTGTGACTGCCCACACCAGAGCTTCATAAGACGAGGCCCACTAATATTCCCTGTGGAAGGAGGGACAGCTCACGGGGCCCATGAGGAAGATGATGAGGTGGCTTGTTAGGCTTCTCCCTGAGGATATAGGAGTGGCTAACCATTTCAGGAGGTGGGTATCAGCAGCGTAGTTGTCTAAGGTTCCAAGAGTTCTGCAAATAACCCCTCATTTGTGTTCCTGTAACCCACTTAAACTTACTGCTTCACTAGCTAGACTGGGTGAGATCTTTTTCTTTTGATCTGTCATCACTGCCTTACCCAGGGCAGTCACATAACGCCTGGTCACCCCAGTCACTGGCAAATTCATCTGGAATAATAAAAAACCTAGGATAGCAAAAACCATTCTCAACAATAAAAGAACCTCTGGTGGAATCACCATGCCTGACCTTAAA
>NC_034592.1:89276797-89291774 GCF_900095145.1 Mus pahari | reverse complement strand
AATAAAAAAAAAAAAGAAAAAGAAAAAAAAAGAAAAAAAATAAAAAAATAGAAAATACTGACAGCTACAGTTCAAGGGAGAAAGGCAGAGACTACTTTTTGGCAGGGCCAGCTTGTCTATGACTAACCCTGGCCTTTCCTGTAAGACCACCACAGCATGCTCACTGCCCAGTGAACTCAGGACATGTTTATCAGCCGAGCATCCACAAGAAGAGGTCAGCTCCTCCTCGCAGCCGTTCCTGGGGTGTTTCTTCTGCTTGTTGTCATCTCTCTTGCCACAACATTATCATGGCCTTTTAGCAGATGAGTCTCTGGTTCTCCACGTTGCTAGGGCAGAGGTTTGTTAGGGTCCAAGATGGATGGGAGGCTAAGCCCTCATTAAATGATAAAGGCCACTTGCAGGGAGTAATTTTAAAAATACAGATAATTCTACTACCAGCCCCATCATCACTAGAAACCAACAGCACACACACACACACACACACACACACACACACACACACACACACACACCGGCATCTCCTAATGTAGAGCTCTGGAAAGCAAGATGCCATTCTCCAAAAGTGATCCGTGACCCTGAACTTTTCAAATGTATTTCTCAGTTTTCCTCTTTTCTCAGTACCTGGCTAACATTATACTCTCTTTAGTTCTGGTATGTGATATAAAATACTGAATGTGCCTATTAAGCAAACAGGCCCTATACCTGAATATAAGAGACAGAACATCTTGCCAGTCCTGCCTGTTGTCTCTGGGAGCAAGATAGCTGTCTCCAGTGCCCTCGGTAGTGAATGAGCAGGGCAGCTGTGTGACCCTCCGTATAGGCCTACTGCTATGGTAGGGGCCCAGCAAGGCCTGAGATCAGGAGAAGGAAGATACAGAGCAATGTAAGAGTTAAGAGCCCACCATGAGCCATTTAGACTCATGTCCCATGGTGCCATATGCACAAGCTGAATGACCCTGGGTGAGGATGAGGTGCTTCTTAAACCTCAGTTCTTCATCAGCAAAGTGGAGATCGCTCATACAGAGAGCACGCAGCGCGCATGCAGTGGTGCTGACGTGCACAGAGGTCCAGCAGCAGACGTGCACAATCGCTCCCCTTGTGTCCCTTGAGCACCCTGCGTACGAGCCCTGGGGGTGGTGCCAGCAGAGCAGGTCAGGTTCACACAGGGGTCAGCCTTGTCAGACCTCCCTGAGACCCACACTTCATTACTCATCGGTCTCATCTCTTCCTGGTCATGTCTTCCTCTCTCTACCCCTCCGTCTTTTCCCCAGGAGCCCGCCTGTCCTCTCAGTGGGCCTTGGAGTCCCTCTTGTCAGACCATCCTTCTCCACCACTGTCAGTCTCACCAGTGCTTCAGGGATGATGCAAGAGAGGAAACCCCCATGTTCCAACCATCACCCCCTGACATTTATCTCAGTTCTGTCCCCCTGGGCCACCCTTTAACCCTCCCCTGCTCTGTGAAAATCACTCAGTGTCTCCTCAACACGTATTCGGAGTCTGGCCTGCTCTTGCCGCTTAAGGCTGTCTACAGGCTCTGACCAAGACTTCCCAGTGGTGGCCTGATTTCCAGCCTGTGCTTACTGCCTGGCCTCACAGAACCCTAACTTCAGGGACACCATTGTCTCCCAGTCCCTAGCCCCTGCAACCCGCCCTATGGGAAGTCTGTGGAGAAACATAAGACCTCCTGTGGGCTCTCCTGGGATCTCCGGCCTTCTGAGACCCCCCCCCCACTTTGTTTTCTGTCTCACTCTCATTGAAATCCAAGAACTAACAGAATCAGGATTTTGATCTGAAAAAGCAGAAAACCCCAGAGCCTTCCACAGAAGCAGCTACTCTCTCGGCACAGCTTCAGTGATGATGGGCATTCCATCAGGCTGGACACCATTATCATAAAAGTTTATTTTTGTTTCATGTGCTTTTGTGTTGTTTGCACTGTGCATGTGAGTATAGATGCTTGCGTGTGTAGGCCAGGGTCAATGTTGAGTGTCTGTCTCCATGACTCTCCACCTTATGTTTTGAGTCATGGTCTCTCATTGAACCCAGTGCTAATCAACTGGCCATCTAACTAGCCAGATAGCTCTGAGAATCCACCTGTCTCCGCCCCTAGTTCTGAGAGTTAAGAGGTGGGCAGCTTCTCCTGGCTTTTTAGGTAGGCTCCAAGGATCTGAATTCAGATCCTCGTGTGAATGCATCAGGCATTTTACTGACTGAGTCAGCTCCTCCTAAATTTGTTTTTATTCATTAACTCCTGCATGATTCTATCAAATACATATTTATCTAGATTTCAATCACTTGATAAATGATCACTAGAAGAAGAGACATTAGAGGAAAGAGCAAGAAGCCTTTAGACCATCTTCAAGATTTGTTTTTCCTGTAGTTTGTTTGCATTCATCTCAGATTCCTTACAAGCTACTCTGCCTACTCAGACACATCAAAGAAAAATGTCTCCTTGGAGTAGCTAATTCAGAAAGGAGGATTTAGATATCAATTCGAAAACACCCGACTGGTGTTTAGCTGGTGACAACTCTTTCTGGTAAAAGTGACTCCCTTTTTCTATACTAGGATCTCTCAAACCTGGGACCACTGACATTCAGAGATGGATAATTCTTTGGCAGAAAGGATGGGTATCCTGGGCATGATGGGCTGTTATCTGTATCTCCGGTGTAAGTCCTCCCCCTCTGTCATGATTACCCAAGGCCTGACTAATAAAGTCCTAAAGGAGCAAAGCCACTCCCTGCTTAAAAGCCCTTGTGCTGGCTAGTCTCATGTCCACTTGGCACAAGCTAGAGTTATCCGAAAAGAAGGAACCTCAATTGAGAAGATGCCTCCATAAAGCAATTTCTCACTGATTGATGGGGACAGGGCCCAGCCCATTGTGGGTGGTGCCACCTCTGGGCTGGTGGTCCTAGGTTCTACAAGAAAGTAGAGTGAGCAAGCCATGTGAAGCCAGTCAGTAAGCAGCACCCCTCCAGGTTCCTGCCCTGTTTGAGTTCCTGTTCAGACTTCCTTCGATGATATACAGCAATATGGAAGTGTAAGCCAATTAAACCCTTTCCCTCCTTACTTGCTTTTTGGTAATAGTATTCCATTGCAAAAAAAAAAAAAAAAAAAACTAATTAAAACAGCTCTGGTTCTACACATGTATGCACATGCACACACCCTCAGGACACACTGGCAGGACTAAGTTTGATGAGGATGAATGAGGACAGCCCCCTTTCTTTAATAGTTAGTCCTCAATTGGTCGATCTGTTTGGGAAGGATTGGGAGATGTGGTCTCTTTGAAGGCAGTGTGTCATAGGGAACACGTTAAGGTTTCAGAAGCTTCCTGCCATCCCCAACTCACTCTTTGCCTTCCGCTTACAGTTTTGAAATGTGAGCTTTTAGCTATCTCTACCACCATGCCTTTTCTCTGCCATCATGGACTCTAACCCTCTGAAAACATAATCCCAATTAAACATTTTTTAATAAGTTGCCTTGGTCATAGTGTTTTATCACAGCAATAGAAAAGTGACTAATACAGAGGTTAGTATCAAGGAGCTGACTGCTGCTATGACAGACCTGATGTGTGGGTTTGGAATGTGGAATGTGTTGGGATTGTCAACTTGATAGGATGGAGTAACAGGGTCCGAAAGGTAACTTCAGGTGGAGTGTATTTCCTGGGCTAATGTGCACAGTTCTTCCAGTACCTTCTGCATGATCCTCCTGACCTTCAGCCCCACAGATTACCAAAGCAAAACCCCGGGGCCATCACCACGGCCATTATCAATAGTCAGTCTGGTTTAGTGCCATCGTAGGATTGTCAAGTGTCACCAGTCACCTTTGAGTCTCTTTCAGCAAATACTTGTTGAGCCCACCATATAGGTCCTTGTTACACATCTGTTATCCATAGCCCACCATGGCAAGAATCATTTGGGAGCCAGTCAGAATGCAGATGTTCAGGGTTTCTGCTGCAAGTTCTACAACAGAGGCTAGACCTGAGCAAGCTCTTTGAGTGGTTTCAATGGACATTAAAGCTGGGTTTGAATCGGTGGCATGAGTAACTCGGGGGAGGAAAAAGAGCACCCATGTAGTTCACATCTTGGTTGGAAAGATATGACTGAGAGAGAGGAAACAGCAGGGCAGATATAGGCTTTCGTCACCAAGCACATTTTAGTGGGAAATAGATATTATTAACTGCTAAGTCATTCCTCACCTAAGCTTGGTCACTGAGACTCGGTGTTTTCATCCATAAAACGGGGACATGTTTCCTGTCTACCTTACAGGGTTGCCTACAGATTAAAACAGAATACGGAAATGTACCACAATGGCACAAGACACTGTTCAAGGATACGTACTCTTGATGCTTAAGACATTCATAAAGGAGAGAGCTCAGGAGACTAGGAATCGTGTCAAAAGATCCAGTCAAGGGCGGGGAGAGAGCTAGGCTAAGCTGGAGTAAAAGAAGATGGAGAACTGCACTGTTTGCCCACCTCCAGTGCTGACCACAAGGATAACCTTCTGACCGCCACCACCAGCTGCCTCCTGACAGCCTGCAAAGGGTCAGCACCTCTGCTCTCAGAAATAGTGCCATCCGGTGCTTTGCAAAAGACACAAGACCCACAGGTGTGGTCTTGGTGGGCAAGAAGCCCGGCTGTTGCATATAATCACTGTGGTTCCAGGTACAGAGCGAAGGACACTTTGTCATGTTGCAGGGCTGACTTGTGAACATGCCCAGACACTGCGAGCAAAGAATGGGAGATAAAGGAAATCGACAGGTGAGTTCATGGGCAAGAGTTCTAGAAAATTCTCCTAAGACTTTTGGTACACCAGATTTTGTTTTTCATTTAATTGTCCTGTGCTCCTGTCAGGGAGGGGCTAGTGCCTTCTCATAGACAGAGCAGAGCAGAGCAGAAGGCCACAGGCATAGGATTTGAACCAGGACTGTTCTCCTTTCTGAAACCCATGTTCTTCCCCGTGAGCTCCACTGCTGCAGTCTTTGAATCTCTGGTCCGCCCTGAGCTTTGGGAACACTGTGCTTGGACTTTTGTTGTGAAACCCACTCTCTGACTCACTGATGTCTGCCATGCTCGTCCTGAGCTTCTCCAGAGAAAGCTGTTTTCTGGCAGGAAAAGATTTAAAAAAAAAAAAAAAAATGCTGATACCCATGAGTCACCATACTCGCTATAATTAACGGCGGTGCAAGAGCCTGGAGCACCCGAAGAGCCTGCAAACCCCTCTTTTGGGCTGTCCCAACTGCAAAGAGAGTCCCCTGCAGCTAAGCTCCTTTGTGCCCAAGATCCTCTTAAATAAGAAACAAAACTGGGATGCTTGCAAGCTCTAAGATAATGGAGCTGAGAGAGGCCGAACAAATCCTTAGGATCTAAAAACATACACCAAAACAGAGGGTCCACAGGTTACCAAGAGTGTAGATCTTTGCTTTCATACTGCTTAGACTTCCTGCCTACTGAGATGAATCATGGAAGCTTCAGTTGTACTAGGTGTTCAGCATCTGCCCTCCTGATACCTGGAAGATTTCAGTGAACTTTTCAAAAAGGCTAGATATCAGTAGAGCCTCTCTATTTCCCTTTGTTGCTCTGGGCCTGATGCAGTGATTATTTTATTAAATTAAGCCTTGAACCACAATACCCAGCACACCATGAGCAAGCCACCCAAGCGTCACAGAAGGGCAACTGCTTCATGGTGTCGAGCGAAGGTGGCCCCTGCAACTCTGAAGAGATCATTCCCAGAGCAACAAAAAGAAGTTAACTAATATGGTCGGGCACTTAAATGGACCATTACTGATAGCTATCAGTGCTGATGACATGATTACCTGCTTAAAAGAGGTTCAACTGACCTTGAGATTTGAACACAATACAACCAAAAGACTTCTGCATTTTCCTTTTGAATAGACTTTAATTGACAGCCAAGTGAAAAAAAAAAGGCAGGTTACATTTTTAGTATTATCATCAATACACTGTAAGATTGACATCCACACAGTGATGCAGCTAATACCATACACCTCCTAATTTTAGTTGACAAAGAGCACATCGTATATATACATATATATTTACACAGTATTTCAAGCTACAGTAAATAATAAACTCCCTCCCTTTAAAAAAACAACAACAACAACACACACACACACCTTTAAACAATGGATTTCCTCACAATAATATATCTTTTTTTTTTCCCTACATACTTGCAGATTCAAAGATACTTAAGTTACTTAAGAACAGTCTTACCAGTGAAGATCTGGACCAGCCCCTAGTTTCTTTTAAAGTCATTTTAATTTTTACAACTTGAAGCCACATAGCCAGTGTGGTCTGTATACTCTAAAGACACCCCAGGTGATAGAACTGAGTCCTCCATATCCTGTCCAAGAGGAGGAGACTACATCTCTGAGGATGTACATCTCTGAGGATATACATCTCTGAGGATGTACATCTCTGAGGATGTACCTAATTACAACTAAACAATAAATCAAAAACATTAAAAAAAAATCTCTGCTCTTAAAACATCATTTCTTAAGAGCCCAGTGCTAATGTTAACAGTGAATAGCTGAACAGGAAGGCTCCTCTCTGTCCTAACTATACAGGGGTTCTAGTTAATGCCAATCTACTATGCAGTTACTCGAAACCTATGAGCTTTAACAGTCACCTGGAGAATTACATCCGGTCTTCCAGGTTTCCAGGTTTGCAGCCGGACCTCTGAAATCCCGCACGGTTCTTGCCCCTAGTGCCTTGCTCTCTGATTTATTTCTTTCTAGGGCTGTTAGTAAATGGGAACCATGACAGAGTTTACATTAGCAGGCACATACACATGCCCTGGCCGATAAATATCCCATGGAAGGAAATGTAACAGTCTCTCTAATCCTGGCGAAATGATCACAAAGAAGAGGAAAATGGAGGGGCATTATCAACAATGGTTCTTCTAACGGGAAAAAGTTCAGACAATGGCAATGGACTTTCTAGACACCATGAGCCACTTTTTTCCAGGCCTGTGAGTTAATCAAGAGTGGGCGGAGCACTGACTCCTTCCGGCAAACCTGATAGGATGCAGTCAATCAGGTGTGCTGTCTTGGAATTAGGATGTAGATCCACCGTCGTGTCCTTTGATAGGTGAGTGGGGGGAATTTCAAAATCGGATTTGGAAGCAGTTTGCACACTTTCCTGCCTGGGATGCTGGATTGTCTCCATGTCGGACCCCTCAAAGCGCCAGCTGGAGTTTGGTCATGTTTCTCTGGTGCATGTTGTGATGGCGGACTAATTCGTCTGAGCGCGCAAACTTTTTCTGACAACTGTGCCACCGACAGCTGAAGGGCTTTTCACCTGTTGACACAATTGCCAGTCAGAGACACTTGCAGCAGAGGGACTGGGCACAGGTTCAACTATCAAAGGCCTGAGTTAAATCACCACTACCCGCCCTGGACTCCCATGGGTCATTCCCTAAGCTAGCCAACTGGCTCTTCACCGGCAGCCTGGGATTAGCAATGCCTTTTGAGGGCTTGAAAATCAGAAGCACTGTAAATATAACAAAATGGAAAGCTTGGGAGATAGGAGAGAAGTCTAGTTTGTGGAAATCTCTAAGCAGCTCATAAATTAAGGGGGTTGGGGAAACCTCTGTTTTATCTCTAAGGATGCTCTGTGACCTGTGTAAATGTTTCCCTGTTGCTAAGTAGGAGCTGATCTGCAAGGGCCACTGAACCACCACCCTGGATACTACTGACTGATGATCTGGGACCAAAACTTTACTCTTTATAGAGAGATGGTTTAAAATAAATCATGGATACCAATTTGTATCCTATTTGCTTCTTCCTAGTGCAGAGTCTGACTCAGAAACAAACTGTCAGAGCAGAGGTTCTAGTTGCAAATAATTAAGCCTGCCCTGTCTTGGGAGCTCTCATTCTCATTAAAGACAATAAATAACTTGCATGTGATGCCTAACGCACAGGCGTCATTAGAGGTGCATGCTCCTTGCGTTTAAAACAGCCTTGCAATAAAATGTCTTCACTCTACAGATCCAAGCAGGATTTGAATCTAGACATGCCTAGTTCTAAAACCCACACTCATCCCTGTATCACATCCCCAGGGCTTGCTGAGGAAAATGTCACAGGAAACAAGCTATGTGCCATCTGGAGGATCTTCCCAGGGTATTGATACCCACCCCTTGTGAAATGTCTCTAAAGATGAGGTGCTTTGAGGCCAGACTGATCAAATGTGGCATCCAGCAGTTTGTTGGTGGCCCAGGTCATAGGGAGGGAGGTGTGCAGGGACAGAATTTGGGACCAGTTAAAAGACAATATGTCAAGAATACCCAAGGAAGGAGTCTAAGACCCGTGTCTCCCCCTCACTGGGACACGGGCGCTTTGACAGATCTAAGGTATAACCTGTCTGTCCTGAAGGACGGGGGCTTTCCAGGACACTTGCAATGCCATGGCTTCCTCCCCTACTATTCACTGGCCATCTGCTTTTCCTAAACTGGCTCCTGCCTGCCACTCCCACCTCCTCATGGGCACTTCTCAACTCCTTCTCACATTGGCCCTTTCAGAGGCATGGTTCTCTCAGAGGCAACCAGCTTGGCTGATTCTGACTCCCTCTTCAATTCCCTGACTTCTCGGGATGGCTATTTGAACTCAAGCTCTTTCTCCAAGAGCAAGAACAATAGGTATGATGTGGAGCAGGAGCGGTCACCCCTGAGGTTGCCATCCAACTGCTTTGTGGCTCTGGAGAAACTATTTAATCACCCCCTACCACAGACTTATCTGTTCAGTGAGAACTAAAACCACCTACTCTATACCCTACTCGTCTTCCGAGGATGCTGTAAAGATGAAGGGCTAACTTAAGAGCTGGTCCTACTTCCTAAGGAAGCAGATGAGCAAAAGGGGCAGTGCTATTTTCACTATGAATCTCACTATGAAAGCTAGTGCTTTTCAATCCTCCATTCTCCTCTCTGTGCTAGCATAGAGGAAATATACCCATGAGTTTGTGTTAATCTGGCAGAAACCTAGATTCCTAGTTGAGCTTTAAGTAAGTGGAGTACGCTCTGTGATCAGGTATGAAACTGAGGTTCTCAGCAAAATAGAATATCTTGAATTTCTGATCATGCTGTAAGGGTGATTGTTCAGTTGGTAATACGGCACACTGGGGACAGTGGCACACTGGGGACAGTGGCACACTGGGGACAGTGGCACACTGGGGACAGTGGAGATGAGCCTTTCTTTGCACCTTTGTTCTGAATCCCCTGGACATTCCCTGCCCATCCCTTTCCTACCCAATGCTCTTTGACCCTTTCTCTGAAAAACATTATCATTTATCATACAAAGATAGCCCGACATAGCCACTCTCTAAATGAATTCTCAACTCTAGAACTTTTATACGAGTCTCTCTCATTACAAACAGTTTCATTCAACAGTAGCTTAGAAAATAATGAAAAATAAATGTGAAGAAAAGTTTACGCACTTGTTTTACCTGTATGAGTCCTGGTGTGGGTCTTCAGATGGTCGGACCGGGAAAACTTTCGCTGACAAGTTTTACACTGGAATGGTTTCACACCTAAACGGACAGAGAAGGTCTAGCCTCGGCCCTAGCAATGTGGGGCACAGTGAGACACAAGAGGCCGGCTTTCTGGCGGCTGGAGAAGCCCCGCATATCCTTCACATCAGCCAGGTCTGGGTCTATCTGGACCTCACATTTCTTTGATTCCCCGGGCCCAGCAGAAGCCACCTGATTCTGTGCAGCAACCTCCAGGAGTTGCTCCTGACAGTCGCAAGCATCCAGTTCTCACCAGTAGACAAGTGCTAGAGACTGAGGGAAGTAAATCACTGCAAACAGGATTCTCGCCACAGCCCTGGCTCCTGACTGGGGGCAGCAGCCTGCTGAGGGATCTCACAGCTGCTTTCTCCTTTGTAAAGAAAGACTTTTTACGATGTTTGTGTATGTGTGTGAGTGAATGTATGTCATGTGTGTGCATTGCCCTCAGAAGCTTGAAGAGAGTGTCCTATGGAGTTGTGGTGGCGGGCAGTTATGGACCACCAGAGGTGGACGCTGGGAACCGAACCCAAGTGCCCTGCAAGAACAAGAACTCTTAACTGCCAAGCCATCGTCTCTAGAGCCCTTCTTTTTAAAAGAAAAGTCTCCAGGTGAGGGGAAGAAAGCTGGAAAAATTAAACAGATAGATGACCCTCTCGTCTGTGTTCAACAGAGAAGACAGTCACAACAGCCGCTCTAACCCAAGGGCCTGTGACTTCTGGCAATGAGAAGGGAACCAACAAACCTGTGTGTCTCCTTTGGTGCCTTTTGAGCTGGTCTGAGCGAGAAAACCTTCTCTCGCAGTCCTTGAAGTCACACTGGTATGGTTTCTCACCTTAGGGAAAACACACGTCATTCTGAGTCCGATGCTGAAAGCAAACTTCATCACAGGGAAACCCTAAATGCAGAAGAAGGGATCCCCAAATGCCCAAAGCACTAAGGGGAGCTTGCTATGGTAGTGCTGTAGACTTCCAGGAAAATGAAATCCCACTTACACACATGCCCATGGACACAGGAAGGAGTGAATGAGGATACCCTGGCACAGTTCCCTCCATGAAATGGAGTCAATAACCTGACAGCATCAAAGGTTTCAGGAACAGATTTGACCAGACCGTCCAAGTAGAAGGAACAGACCGGTGCCTAGCACTGAGGCAATGCTCAGGAAAATACATATGTTAGCATAGACTATCTAGAGAACCCAAAAAAAAAAAAAAACCAAAAAAGTTTGTTTCAAAGTCCATGTTTGAATCAGAGATAGAATTTTGGATAGAGGCGCCTTGTGAATGAACTGTTCTGTGTTTTACAGCCTGAAGATCTGGTGTTCTCTGCTACTGACTTCTTGTTCCTGGGCCCAACATAAATGACTCCATGGTTGTAAGATTCCCCAGCTAAGCCAGAAGCTGAAGCATTTAGCAAGGTTGTGGTCCTCTAATCTGAGCAGAGTCAGCAGTAGGATTGTGCAACCCTGGACTCAGAAAGAGGAGCCCCACCCCTGTGTCCACAGGGAAAGTTCAGCCAAACGCTGGGAGAAAAGACCCCAAGAGTGCACTGAGTTTCTACAAATGTTTCCACCTCCTAGAATTCTGACTCACTGGATTCTGGGATGGAGAGCTAGCTACTTCATGGTCAGTTAGGGTCTTTCTATTGATGGACAGCTCCAAGTTTCCTTTCTTGTCTCAAGACCTCTGGTGCTTCTCTGGTTTTCTGTGTGTGTCCTGTAGCTGACCTCAATACTCTGAACCCTCCTCACCCTTCATCTTTATGTCCCCGTTCCTACCCATCCAAATGTTCCTACCCATCCAAATGTTAAGCGCACACCCTTCACAAGGCTGCTTGTTCAGCAATGCTGTCTTATGGTTTGAAATGGAATGTCTCCCACAGGCTCATGCATTTGACCCCTTGGTCTCAAGCTAGTGTGTGAGATCTTGTGGAACATTTTAGGAGGTGAAACCTAACAGGAAACAGCAGGCTGCTGTGGGCGTGGCCCTGGAGACTTTCGACCTGGTGTACTCCTGGCTCCCCTCTCCCATCTTCTATCTCCCTCTACTTCTTCATCCAGAGGTATGAACGATCCCCCTCGTGCTCCCCATTGCTCTAAGGATGTTCCCAACATTATACCTTCCCAGCCGTGATAGACTGTGCTCCCAAACAGTGAGCCAAATTGAAGCCATTTGTGAGGTGTTCGGTGATAGCAGTGAAATAAACGCTGAGTACAGCCTGGTGGAAACTTCATGGCCTTCTTTATCAAAGAACTGACTCCAGAACATTTATGTGTGTCTTTGGACCTACCCTTCAAAGTTTATAGTGACCTTGCCTGTCAATCTCTGAGTCATCTGATTGTCCTATCCCAGACTTGTCTTCCCTGCTAAAGATGGTAATAGTCCTTCAGGAATAACACTACCACGTATTCAGTCCAGGAGACATTAGTCCTATGCTAGGTGTGCTATAGCTACAACTCCTGTAGCACAGTTTGAATTAAAGTACAAGGCTTAAGAATTGTGTAGTGTTATACACTACAGTATATAGCATTATCATCTTCATTGTCCTTACAAGGCACTCAGAGTTCAGAAGGATGTTGAGCGATGGTGGCTCAAGATCTCATCAGCTGGTGGTGAATGCAACTGTTCAAACAGGAGTCACTTTTATTCTGTGGCATTTGCTTTTCACCACCCTATTCTCCTTCCCTGGAAATGCCTGAAAATGTTGGCTTCTTTAATAAAGGATGGGAAACCAACATGCCAACAGCCCTGCAGCCTCGGAGTCACCTTGGCTTGAGCTTTCAAAGTTCAAGTTTTCCACCCCACAAGTCCCCTGTGTCCTGAACAGTGTCAGAGTCCAGAATGGGAGCTCATGAACCACCATGGTTCAAGTCTGGACAGTGGAGACACTTACCAGTGTGCTTCCGGCTGTGCATCTGTAAGTGGGACAGCTTAAAATATCTCTTATTGCAGCCTGGGTATGCACACATGAAAGGACGTTTCTCACTGGTTTCAGATGCTGACCGGACAAGAGTTGGGGCCACTCCAGATACACGCCGCACATCCTGCAGGCAAAATATAAGAGGAATGGAGGCCTTGTGCCATATGTGGACATTAATATTATCCCATGGGAAACGGAACACTGGAATGTAAAAGAAGAGAAGGAAGGTAATGATACCACACACACACACACACACACACACACACACACACACACAAAGTTTGTTTCCATGCCCTAGATACCTGTGACAGACATCACTAATGGATGATAGGTTAGGAAATGTTATGATGCAGTGTTCTGATTATAACTGATCCACAGAACTTGGATTTGAAATGAAACTTCTTGGGGTCTCTGACACAGAACCTCTAGAGAAGAAGCATTAAGGTCTGCAGAGTTCCCACTCTCTCCCACTTGAGATAGTGAGGTCTAGAATTCCAGATCCCTGCAAGGTAAGCATGCCCTCCCAATTGGAAACATGATGATTATGAGTCCATAATCAAAAACATGGATGAGAAAGTTGTTACTGGAGAAGACATGAGACACTGATTGAGGCCCAAACAGACCCAAGCTTCACATGTAAATAGATGAGAAACAAGTCTTTGGATCTGGGGCCTCTGAATCCACCAGACTCCTGTAGTATAATCAGCATGATCCTTAAAAGTGACACAGGAAAACACTGGGCTCTGGCTGCCTTCTGTGACTTTTATGCCTTTTCCATAACACCTACTGGTTCCTGTCATTTAGCAGGGAAAACAAATTTCCTTTCTTGCCCTTGAGCTGTGATTCCTTGATGTTAGAAATAATTCCTCCTTGTCCAACTACAGCTGTGCCCATCAAGGCCAAAGACATGGACAGCTGACACAGGAGCACATCTGTAATGGTATGAAGACCTGGGCCAACCTCTAAACCAGTGGTTCTTAACCCTCTTAATGCTGCAACCCTTTAATATCATTCCTCATGTTGTGTTGACCCCCAACCATAAATTTATTTCATTGCTACTTCATAACTGTAATTTTTCCATGTTATGAATCATAATATAAATATCTGATATGCAGGATATCTGACATATGACTCCCAAAGGGGTTGTGATCCACAGGTTGAGAACCACTGCTATAAGCTTAGTAACTCCCTGTTCTATGTATCATCCAATCTACCCACTCACACACTCACATCCTTGTTACTAGTGCATTTCCCTTGCCCTGAGAGGGCACTTTTTTTTTTTTAAAGAGAACTTCAGTACTGTATTGGTGGGTCGTAATGTATGTCAATATTTGCCTTTCTCCCAGGGCTAACGGTGGTATACAAATGAATCATAGGCCAGTAGTTTGTTTAGCATATTGTAGAAGAAAAAGAATAAGTAGGGAAATAACACCTGTACAGCAAGCGTGGTGTTTACTAGAGGCTCTGACAGTGGATCTGGTAAACGGAGTCTGGTAGGAAGGAAGGCACAGTAAACCTTCTTCATCTCTTTCCATCTGAGATGAAGACCATGGAGGAATAAGACTAAAAGCAGCTGTTACGTCGGTCTGTAGTCTGCTGAAGGATGCTGATGGTGTCTGCTGTGGGACACTCACGTAACTCCTTCTATCACATCTCAGCATTTCTGAGACTTGTTTATTCCTCACCAGAGAGTGTCTTGTGATAACAGAGCACACTTTACTGATTCCACGAAATAGCTCTCCTTGACCATACCACATAGGGCCTGGCCCACAAGCAACTTATTTCCAGGGTCTTAGCTTCCCTCCATAGGACACTCTAGCTACTTCTCTTGTGGCAGCCACTGAGCTGGGTTTGTAAATAACAGATGTGAGTCCTTGGTGATTGTGGTTCTGACTATACAAAAGAGGCTTGGGGGCAGGTAGGGCCTCCCCTTGAATACCCTACATTCTCTGAGACTCTTCACTCATCATGGAGATCTCTCCCTCATGTTTCCACTGATCAACAATATTATTTCATTTCTACCAATAAACAATATTAATCAGCCAAACAAGGGTTATGGAGTCTGATAAAATGTATGTTACACACCCGAGCTCCCACTTACTAGTTATGTGGTTTTAGACAAACCTCTTGTCTTCTCTCTTAACTGTGCAGTGAGGGTCACGTGAGAGAACAAAGGCCTGCATAGAAATGCAGGAATCATAGACACAAGAGGCTAAGTCAAAGAAGTTAACCTGAAAATGCCACACAGAGTATCCAAGAATGTTCTGAGAAAGGGGAGCTAATTGTTGGGAAGAGAGAAATGGGAAAGGGGTATGATGTACAGGTAGTGAACACCTTGGAAACAGTAAACTGTGCTGTATAATACTAGATAGATAGATAGATAGATAGATAGATAGATAGATAGATAGATAGATAGAAGATAGATAGATAGATAGATAGATAGATAGATAGATAGATAGATAGAAGATAGATAGATAGATAGATAGATAGACAGTAGATAGATAGATAATTGAGAGAGAGATAGAGGGTGGATGGATGGATAGATAGATAGA
>NC_034592.1:89275372-89276552 GCF_900095145.1 Mus pahari | reverse complement strand
GGATGGATGGATGGATGGATGGATGGATGGATGGATGGATGGAGATATAAAGAGATAAGTGGGTGGGTGGAGGGAGAGAGAGAGAGAGAGAGAGAGAGATTGATTATGTGTGTATCAAAGCCCATAGAAATATATGACAAGGCAATTCAGTTACAAATAATATTCTTTTGTTTTCTTGTTGTTATTGTTGTTGGTTTTTTGAGACAGAGTTTCTCTGTGTAACCTTGGCTGTCCTGGAACTCACTTTGTAGACCAGGCTGGCCTCGAACTCACAGAGATTCGCCTGCCTCTGGAATGTTGGGACTAAAGCCATGTGCTACCATGGCCTGACCAGTTACAAATAATACAGCAACATCCATTGTAGCAAGTGTTTCATACCAGAGACATTATGTAAATGTGGGGGCAGGAGGACATAGGAATTCTATAACTTCTATGAATATTCTGTATAAGCCTAGAAGCTAGAAGAAGTGCATGTTTTTAAAGTCTGTGTCTAAATCCCAGCATATAGAGCACGTCTAACCACAAGTGGTGCTATTGTTAATGCTATTACTAACACTGGACAAAACTGTCTACCTCTGAGCTTTTTACTGTACAGATCAAATCTTAGAAGCCAAGGGTCCAGGTCACTAATTCAAGTGCAGATGACCCTACAGGAGAACTGTGCCACCCGCCAGGAGAAACCGGAAACAGGAAAGAGAGAAAGGTGAGATTCTGCAGGAAGGATCTTTCTTTGGGCAGTGGGGAGCTCCTCCCCACCCCGCTCTGATGGCTTACCAGGGCCAGAAGGTCCTTCAGCTGAGGGTGGCAGGGCATGTGAGCAGAGGAAGAGGTGGCCTTGGGCTGGGCCTCCTACACTCACCTGAATGCCTCGGAAGACCCCGTGGGTATGTATCCTGTACTGGGCACCACAGAGGATGGGGGCTGTGTGGTTCTCACTCTCGTACCCTGTGCCGTGGCTGCAAACAAAGGCTTAAAGTTGGTTCATGGCCACCGTTTGGAAAGACAAGAGTCTTACCTCGCTCCATGGGCTCACTCTGGAACAGGGCTCTGTGAAGTCCCAGGCCATTCCATCTGTGTGTTATCACTTTGCAGCCACCCTCGCCCCAAAATTCACCCTCAGAGGCAAACTGTCTGGTGCTGTGTGCCTCATTCAGACAAGCAAAAAAAAAAAAAAAAAAAA
>NC_034592.1:89273903-89275092 GCF_900095145.1 Mus pahari | reverse complement strand
TGTGTGTGTGTGTGTGTGTGTGTGTGTGTGTGTGTGTTCACTGCATATGCATACGTGTGAATGTTCGTGTGAAGCCCTAACTAGACTTCTAGTGCCTTCCTTGGTTTTTCTTCCCTCTATTTTTAGTAACTGAGTCTCTCCCTGAACCTAGATCTCACCAATTTAGCTATGCTGGCTGCCCAGAAACTTCTAGAGATTCCCCCTGTCTCCATTTCTCCGGTGCTGGGATTACAAACACACCTGGATTTTTTTTTTTTTTTTTTAGATAGGTTCTGGGAGCTTGTACTGAGGTCTTCAGGTTTGCATGGTAAGTACTTTACTGACTGAGTCATCCCCCTGCCCCCAAATAACCTGGGAGCTCTCAGGTTGCTCTTTCTGAAGCCTCACATCCCTCCAGCCTTACTTGTGGTTCCAAGATACCCCCAAGCAATGCATTAGAAGTTGAGTCAGCCTGACATGAAGGACAAGCGCTCATTGATGGCCACTTAACTTTTTGGGGCATTCTGCCCTGAAAACACTCTCTCCTCCAGGTGCAGTCCTGGAATCTTTTCTGAAGTGATTTTATTTCCAATCCAGCCAGCACAAAAATTCTGGCCCACATTTGCAATATATGAGAATTATATCGAGAGTCTCTGTGGGGATGGTGAATGTGCACACGCATCTCTGTGAAAGGAAGCAGCTACTTCAAAAATACCCATAAACCCCACCAAAATATAACTAAAAAGTGGCCATATTATCCAGAAATCCTAGGTGTATCCCTAAGAGAAATATAAGCAGATGTCCAAGGAAAAAACACTTGTATATGTCATTCGCTGGCATTCTTTATTCTCACAAGCCAGAAATGAGAATCAACTCACCAATTGATACCAATTTATCAACTGATAAAGGACTAAATAATGAAGTTTATCTACAATGTGGAGTATTATATGGCAAAAAAAGTGAAGTATTGATATCCTATAGTGAGTTTAAGAACTAAGGCACAAAATACCATATACTGCAGAGTTCCATTTATACAGAATGTCCAGAGTAAGTAACTTGGTGGTTGGTAGACTGGGACAAAGCAAGTTGAGGAAACCATGGGAGTAATTACTGAAAACGTCCTAACTATGTCGGAATGGTTACACAGTCTGTAGCTTTATCAGAAACTGTTGCCCTGTGCACTCTATATCGTTTTTTTTTTTTTTTTTTT
>NC_034592.1:89222062-89273798 GCF_900095145.1 Mus pahari | reverse complement strand
TGAGACAGGGTTTCTCTGTGTAGCCCTGGCTGTCCTGGAACTCACTTTGTAGACCAGGCTGGCCTCGAACTCAGAAATCCGCCTGTCTCTGCCTCCCGAGTGCTGGGATTAAAGGCATGCGCCACCACGCCCGGCTATGCCCTGTGCACTCTAAATGGGGGAACTGTATGGCGTGTAAAAGCAATGAAGCTTCTCTGAAATGCTTCAGAGCAAGCTGAGCATGGCACTGCACACCTCTAATCCTAGCACTTGGGAGGCGGAGACAGAAGGATCAGGAGTTTGAGACTAGCCTAGGCTAACATGAGACCTTTTCTCAAACAAACCAACATACAAAATAATAATGATGATGATAAACTTTGTAGTAGCATCATTTAAAAGCCTCCAAGTAAAGTTAACTGACTGGAATCTGCCCCCTCCACCTCTGCTCCTCCATCACCATGGATACCAGGGGATAGACAGGTGACCTAGTGGATTGGCCCACTCTGTCTGATGGACTTGGGGAAGGCCTTGGACTGACTCATCCCTAATTCCCCAGGAGAAGGAATTCCTGGAAAAGAGAAGTGTCTGCCAGGAAGGCTTTAGTGTCTACACAGCCCAGGGCCACACCAGCTGTGGGGTTTCACATTGAGTTGTGGATCAAACATTTCGGAAAGAAAGGTTTGTCTTTTTTGGACAGTTTGTGGAAGGAGATAGCTGTCCTGTTCCCAAGCCTATACTACACCATGACTGTATAGCCTCCATCAAATGATATGATGCTTCTTGCCAAGAGAGGGGGAGCCTCAGAGAACTAAACCAGGGTCAAGCATACAAGAGTTCGGGAGAAACACCAAAGTCAGACAGCATCTGCCTCTCTAACCCTCAGAATGTGCTCAGTGAGAACATGACGCCTTCCTAACACTCTTCCAAACACAGGAGCGGTAGCGTGGATGCGGTAGTGTGGATGCAGTGACTCTGTAGCAGCACAAAGAAGACAGGACCAGAATGGACTCAGGACTCGGTGCCTCAACAGCTGGGAGGCACTGGTTTTACTTGGTTCACCATCTGCATGAAGCCAAATTGTGATTTGCACATTTTTTTCATGGGGGGGGGGGTGGCTATAATTAGCAATCTGAATTGACAGCTGCTCCCTTATTTGCTGAGTTCAACGATGGAAACAGGGAGCATGGAAAACAGATTTTCATCAAGATGCTTGTCCAGTGACAGTGAGCATTGACCCTCAGAGTCTCACACAAGCCAGTAAACAAAAGAAGCCACTACAAACGCAACCATGCCTGCCTCTATCAATCAGTGAATAAGGAAAACAGTTGGTCCCCACCTATTTATTCTTCTGTCCCCATACCCTTCCACGTGGTAGAATTCCTGTAAGCCAGATTGCTTCCCAGTGTGGTTCTCCCAGAACACCAAGTACAATACATGAACATTTAACCAGTGTAGTGTTCTCTCTCTCTCTCTCTCTCTCTCTCTCTCTCTTTCTCCCTCCTTCCCTCCCTCCCTCCTTCCTCCCTCCCTCTCTCTCTCTCCAAGGAAAGCCAGCTTGGCTGTCTTGAACTGTAGATCAAAAGAGGTAAAAAGCACCTAGGAAGGTCATCTGCTTGTTCCCCACTCAGAGAAGGACTCTATTTTAGTTCACGCGCATGACTGGTAACTAGTTTTAAAAATAACCATTTCAGCTGGAAGTGCTGCTGATGCACAATAAATCTTACTGTGCTAAGCTTGCTCACAATGTGTCCTCTAAGAGCCAAAAAGCAGTCTTAGAAAGAGCAGCATAGCTGGACATCAGTCACCAATCCCAACACCAGGCTACGCAGCAAAGGAAATGAATAGATGGCTTGTGTGCATGTTATGTGTTTAAATAAAATCACAAAAGCTGCAAAAAAAAAAATATATAACCATTTCATTTGGAGTCAGTTAGCTGAACCATCCCTCACTCCTGCCTCCTGGTAAAGCACAGAGTCAGTGCTCTTAAGTTTGAGCCATTTCTGTGTATCTCCTCTGCTCCACACTAAACTTGACCTTGACTATAGACTCTGCTCTCCTTTCTGCATGCTGTACCCTAGAAATTGTAGCAGACATGGAACCCATAAGCATTCCCGGGATGATCTGAGTCTAAACCCTCTTCCATACAATCATCATTCAGTTTTTGGGAGATGGTCTTCCAGGCTCCAGAGCTGTGTCAACTGTAACAAGTGAAATGGGGTTGAAAGAACTTTAGAATCAGGACTGTAACATGAATGCAGGAGGCTAAAGATGTGGGTCTCATGCATTACATCCAAATCAAGTCACTCAGAATCAATGTGTCAGTCAAGCATCTATCACTGTGGCTGAGGTCCACAGACTGTCAGTGCTCAAGCGTTGGTCAGGAGCGTGGGCTACTCAGCTTAGTGTGAACACAGGACTATTTCTAGCAGGGCTAAAGATAAATAGTTCCATGGCACTCCATCAACAATATTCTTTCTAGGTCTAATAAAATCTCCAATTCTCCCTCATCCCATCCCTAACTAGCATGAACTGAGGACGATATCCATGGCCTGAACTGAAAGATGTAATGTTTTAGAGAAGAACTGAGAGCTACATATTAGAGTTTCAAATTCTGTCTGACTTGTCTCAGGGAGTCATTCCAACTGCTGAAATTCTTCAGACTCTAGGCTTGGCTTCCAAAGCATTTGTTTTCCATCCCCATATCAACTCTACATTCGGAAAGCACCTTCCCAGGGCTGAGAAGATAACTCATCCAGTAAAGTATATGCCATGCATTCACAAGAAACTGAATTCAACCCCCAGAAACAATATAAAGATCTAGCATGGTGATGTGTGCTTGAAAGACTAACCCTGGGGCGATAAAGACAGGCAGATCTCTGGGGCTCGCTGGCCAGCCAGTCTAGCCTAGTTAGCAAACTCCAAGCCAATGAAGAGACTTTGTCTCAAAAATCAAAGTAGATGGTTCTAAGAATAACTCTAAGATCCTAAGATCCTCTGGCCTCCGTGAGTATACACATGCACCCCCAGATGCATATTCATAGACACATAGGCACACAAAAAGATACCCTCACTAGTTGTTGATACATATTATATGTTATGTAATATATGACAAATATTTCTCTAGAACATTGAGGTGATGGGATCCCAGAAGATCTCTCTGCGGGACAATTTAAAGAATGACATTATAGAAAAAGAAGTCATATAGATAGCGCAGAAGGTACCCTGAGAAAGAAGGGCTTGGGACGATGATGGTGATCAACACAACCAGAGTGCTGAGACCCACCTGATGGCTTAGACGGACAGGTGAAGCCAAGCTTTGTGCCAGGACAGCTCTCCTTGTCACAGCCCATGACTCTGCTGTGGATGAACCAAACCAAGTCCAAGGGAGGGTGGGACTCACAAAGGCCTAGGGCTACAAAGCTGGCCAAGAATGACAAGAGGCACAGCAGCCATGGTGAACATGTTCCTAAAGGTCAAGATGTACATTCCAAATAAAAGGATCACAACCCAGAGACGGGGAGTGTTATTCACAGAGCTGTAACTAGAAGGTAGGTTCTAGAGCAGAGTGTGAACCCCCGAATGACAAGTAAATAAGGGAATTCTTTCTTGGAGCGCAAATACATGCAATGGCTTCCCTACCATCTAATCCAGATAACAGAGTAAATAAAGGGAAAGTGAGATGTGCACATAGCCAAGTATATGAACCCAGCATGGGTAAGCCTGGCCTTTCTTAAGCTAGGAAATTGTTGCTTCGTAAGACTGTATTCCTACTTTGCTACCTCTTAATCGTCCTCTTAAAAATAAGATCTTGATTCAACTGAATGCCAGAGGGAAAGGTTTAGATGACTCTATGGCTAATACCATTAGAAGGCTACAGAGGTGTGCCTTAAGACATGATTGGCAGCTACATGTCCAGGTAGAAAGGGGCGGTGTCCTTAGTAAACACAGGTGAGGGTGTGAAAGAGGAAACTAAGGTAATGTGGTTACTTTTCCCGGTCTGAAAGAACTTGTTTTGTTCTAGAAACCACTCATTAGGTTGACAAAGACACTTTAGGCCAGCTTTGGTACTGCTGTCCAGCCAATGATAAACCACCTAGGAAGCATGTAGCCCCTCCCTATCATGCCCACAGAACTCCTAAAATAACTATCAAAGTACCTTGTTGCAATACAATTCACCATGGTAGGTACCTTCTCTCAGAACGGTAATCCTACCACAAAAGGAACAGACGCGGGCTTGTGCTTTGTCTATGACTGAGCAACTTTGGTTCTTACTGATCAGTTTTCTTCCTCACATTCCCTGAAAGACCCAGCCTCGTAACGTTCCCTTACTGCTCCAGGGTTTCCAGAATGCAATGGGGTTTTTTTTTTTTCTTACTTGAAATTCTCAATTCCTCCGCCACCTATCTCATTCTCCGCCAATTTCAGAAAGGATCGGACAAGGAGACAATTGTTTGATGACAAAAGGCGGGCTTGCTTCTTTTTGCTTAAGGCAGAGCCACAAACACAAACACCCCTAATGGGTCCAAGTAAATTAGAAGTAAATGATGAAGACTCCGAGGAACTAGTAGCATCTATCTGAAAGTGACCTGGCCACGTGGCCTATGCATCACATCTCTGTTGGCCCACCACTGTCATGTGAACTTAGTGCTGGTATCGGCTCCCACTCTTGAGGGACTTCTCCAAGATTCCCTGAATTTTGCATTCATTCAAATAACATCTTTTTTAAAACCTTCTAGATTCTAGAGTAGAATCTAGTTTTCAGCTGTTGGCATCAGTTTTTAGCTTCACTAGCCCATTAAACAATGGGATTAAACACTGACATTACAGACAGAAAGCCAAGCCTGCCGTAGCACTAGTTCAAGAACATTAGTTTCTCAGGACTGCTGTATATAATAAAGTAGCACAAGTTGTGGTGGTTTAAATCAAAGCAAATTTATACTCTCACAGCTCTAAGCCACAGAATCCCATCATTTGGGAGGGTAAAGCAAGAGGGTTACTGCAATTTCCAGGCCAACCTGGGCTACATGGTGAGTACAAAGCCAGCCTGGGACAGAGAGTGAAACCCTGTCTGGAAGAAAGGAAGTTCAAAATCAACCTAAGCCACAAGGAACTGGGTGGACACCTTTCTTCCAGTGACTCCAAGGGTAATTTCTCCCCTTGTCTTTTTCAGTTCTGGCACTTAGCCACATGTCTTGATCCCTCCTTTTTTTCACACTCTACCCTCTTCCTGCCTCCTGTTACTTTCTGGTTTCCCACAGTCTCCCTCTTCTAAGGACACTGTGCTTGCCCCTCCCCCAACTCCAGATCATCCTGCCATCACCACCTCCAGACCCTAGCTGAATCGTTTTTTGCCTGTTACCGTGTAAGTTTACATGCACGGCTTCAGAAATTAGGATCTGGGTATCGCTAGCTATTCCGCCTATCATACCAAGGGAATCAGTGTGTTCCTGTTCTTGCAGATGCAGTTGAAGAAGCTAAATTCATCTGGATTCTACATCTCCAGAATACTCTGAGGACACACTGTTCTTGAATCTAAAAGTCTGAGTCCCAGGCCTACACTAACCACTAATTTTTCTCCACATGGCTAGTGAGTCATCTCATTGTTTCTGTATCTAAGACTCATCATTTGCAGGATCAAACTAACAACCTATTTTGAAGTCCTGTTCGAAGATTAAAGAGGTGAACTATACAGGGAGCAAAAGTTAAATATCATCAAGTAACCATATCTCAACAATATCCAGGAGGTCTGAGATTGTAACACTCAGTGACCGACACCCATAAAAATTATTTACTCCATGTTTTAGTTATGAGTCTGGTGAGATTGATAAATCTTGTATTTTTGATCTTAAATACAACCTAGATCTAGAAACCATTAAAGATACACCCATCACCTTAGTCTGATGCTTTGTCTCCATGGCTCCTGTTCCATGTAAAGTGAAAATAACATCAGCCCAATATGCCTGCTAGAAGCCCAAACTAGGTCAGGGAAGCATTGTGCAACACTTGGAACAGGATAGACATTAAATAAATGTTCATTGTTGCTCCATAGTTACCAATGTCATTTCATTACAAAGTATTTTGGGTTTTAAGGAGAAATTGAGTTATATGTCCAATGTCAGAGAGGGGCCAATGGCAGAGCTGGGGTCTGAGTCCAGCCCAGTACATTTTTTTTTCTCCCTTTACAATAAGGAGGACAATTTTTGCGGTACAATTTCATCTTCTATCATCGTGACACTTGAATGACCTCCAGCTCTTTCCTCCAGGGTCTGACTCAGGTTAGACATTTTGATGTTTTAACAGTATAGCCAGGGGTAGAGGAAGAGAGGAGAAGGGAATGGGTATAAGTTTAGTATAGCACACCTTGGCTTCTACTGTGAGACTGTTTTTAGCTGGGTATAAAAAATAAGCCCTATACTGGGGAAAGAGAGATAGATCAGACAGAAAAATGCTTGCTCCAGAAGCATGAAGAACTGAGTTGAGATCCCCAGCACCAATATAAAAAAATAAAGTAAGAAATGTAAATTCAGCACAGCTAAGTGTACCTGTAATCCCAGTCCTTAAGGAAGTAGAGACAGGGGCATCCCTGGGACTCTCTGGCCAGCCAACCTAGCTGAATCAGGGAGCTCCAGGTTCAGTGAGAGAGCAGCTCTCAAAAGGTAAGTGGGTAGTGATTGGGGAAGATGCATGACATCGGGGGGGGGGGAGAGAGAGAGAGAGAGAGAGAGAGAGAGAGAGAGAGAGAGAGAGAGAGAGAGAGAGATGCTAATAGAAATGCCCACTTACAGATGACTGAGCAGTCCAAACTGTACAATTCTCACCAAAACCTCTTGTCTTTCCATGAAACCATACAGAAGTGGTTAGGTTGCCAACCCAGCACACACCTCCTGCCTCCATCCCTTGAAGCAGTGTAAACTGTATGGCAGCTTTCACAGGCATAAAATGTGTCCTGAGACAACCTGCTTTTCCTACACAGCTTTTAAAAAAACGCATCAGTGCACATCCTTAGAAAGCTTACAGAAAGAGGAAAGTGTCCTTAACAGAACACAAACTATAAACCCTCTTCTTTCTAAAACCGTGTACACTGTGGTCTGGCTCAGGAAAGACACAAAACATTCAAAGAGAAGCTTCTTAAGAAATGATTAATTCTGATATTCCACAGGCACAAGAAGATTAATAAAAAGGAATTGAGGTTTTCCAGATGAAGAAAGCCAGAGCTTCCCTGAAATCCCTTATCAACAGAAGAAGTTTTTTAAAAAAGAAGAGAGAAAGGAAAAAGAGAAAATGAGCTTTTTGAAGGCAATTAGCATTTAATACAAGTCTAAAAGCAAGGATCTTGGCCTGTGATTTTTCTCTCCCGCCTCTAGTTATTGACCCGGTGTGCAAGACTCTACACTCACACACCATCATCACCTTTGCCCTCTCACCTCTACAGAGTTCATCGGGGAAACATGCAGACAACCTCTAACTCTTATGTATCAGATCATGAAATTTACCCAGAAGGCTCTCTGCACTCTCCATCCTCAACGCCCAGGGCTTAACCAGGAGACATGCGAATAAGTGCCTGTCTTCTTTTGGTGTTGACAATAAACATCGCTGAAGCCCTGAGGCCCATCACCCCCTTGTCTAACATGTAATCTAGAGAGGAAAAGAGTAAAGGAGCCACATTAAGAAACTATGAGCTTCCTAAGGTTGTCTGAGACGAAGCTCTGCCTCACCAAAATCTCCTTGCTTGAAGATAAAGAAGCCCAGAGCTAGCCAAGCCTCAGGTTGTAATTATCTGATTGTAGAAGTGCAGGGCTTCAAGGTCTGAGGTTGCAGGTCTGACAGAGGCAGCAGCCTGCCAAACAGCTACCAAGCACCTGGCCTACTATCTCCCATCTCAACAGAGACGAAGGCTTCAAGAGAGAACACTCAACAGAATCGAACAACACAAGCCTCCTAAGGAATGCCCACCCCAAAGCAGGATAAACCACAGCCAGCTCAAACTGATCAGCCCCAGAACACCTCAGGCCAAAAGGCCCCAGAATCAGCCCTGGTAGACCTGGTAGTTGCCACAGAATGCTTCAGAGTAGAGCATCACCGAATTAAAATCCAGCTTCCTGTAGCCATTGGAATGTCAAAACGCACTTTTACAAATACAGACAAGATCTGAGTGGGGAAATGAAGGACTCCCTGATTATCCACATTCATAGCTATTGACAACCTGTCATAGAAGTATATAGATCAATGTATTACTTCATTCTGTCTGACCTGAGAGCAAGGTAGAACCCACAGTTATACATAGGTGTTAAGAGCAAAGCCATATAACCACACTCACCTCTTTGCGAAATTCAATTCAGTTTTTCTAGTGACTGTAACATATCGATGTATAATATGCTCAACCTACCGGTAGTATAACCCAACCCCAACTGAAACATCGACAGCACAATCCCTATGCCAAAAGCTCAAAGAGCATCTCCAGAGAAGGGGCAGAAAGGTTGTAAGAGCCAGTGGACCAAGACGTCTGCTGCAAGGTACTGTATTGTGTGACAAGGAAGCTTCACACATGAAGTCTCAGCCATATGATCTCATAGGCAGGACCCCAAAATGACACCCACTGACACATCAATGTGGATGGAAGACATGTCACCTGGTCTCACCCTGAGATGAAAAGCTACAAGTTCTTAATGGTTGCTGAGAGGAGAATCAGTCTTCTCCAGAAACAAGCCGCTGACAGATGTTTCAACTGTAAATACATGTGAACATATGAGCAACACAAAGTGATCTCAGCAGATTGCGTGTGTGTGAGTGTGTATGTGTGTGTGCACATGTGTGTGTGCGTGCATGCGTGTGTCTGTGTGTGTGTCTGTGTGTGTGCGTGTGTAAAAAATAATTAAAGAATAGGAGGCCATGAGCTTGAAAAGGAGTGTGTGGGAGGGCATAGGTGGATTTGGGTGGAGGAAAGGGAGGGAGAAATTGTGTAAATACAGCACACAGGTAGAAAATTCTTCAAAAAACAAAAAGGAGTTTCTGTGCCATGCATATAAGGAGGAAGCTGGAGAGATGAGCCTGCTTTAATAGCACAGAACTTAAAAACTTAAAATAAAACAACCAAGCTAATTCAACCGAATTTACACACGCATGCACACACACACACATACACACACACACACATACATTCATACCTACCTATTATCTGATAATTCAAAAGTAGGGCATTTCCTCAAAACTAGTTTGAGAAGAGACTTGTCTGTTATCTTAACTTGGGAAGTGTTGACTCAATTTAAAGATTAAAGAAGTGATTTTTTTTTTTGCTTTTCATGAAAATAATATATTAACTAATTAATTAATTGGTTTGTTTGTTTATATGTATGCATGCACATGAGAGTGGCAATACCCATGTATGGAGGTCAGAGGAAGCCTTGCGGACACTGGTTCTTTCTCTCCACCATCGAGTCCTGGGGACTGAAGTTGGGTCCTTGGCTTTGGCAGCAAGCACCTTTAACTACAGAGCTGTCAAACACAGACCACATGAGTACCTGGTTCTGAAGAAGAAATCAGATCTCATGGAGCTAGAGGTGTGAGTAGTTTCAGTCCATCATGTGGGTGGTGAGAACCAAACCCAGGCTCTGCAAGAGCAGCAAGTGCCGTCAACTGTTGACCTATATCTAGCCTCTCATTTAATATTTTTCTAATTATAATATAATTTCATTATTTCCCCCTTCCCTTTCCTCCCTCCAACCCCACCCCTCCCCATAGTCTCCTCCTTGTTCTCTTTCAAATTAATGGCCTCTTTTTTCATTAATTGTTGTTACATATACATATGTCTAATTATATTCATATATATTACTAAATGAGTAAATACACTCCCTTCAGTCTGTATTATACAGCTTGTATGTAGGTTTTCAGTGCTAGCCATTGGGGATTGCGTAACCAGACGGTGGGCTCCTCTCTGGAGAAGACAATTTCCTCTGCTCTTAGCTTCCCTCAGCTGCCTGTGGCTCTTTGTGTAGGCTTGAATACATTTTATTTTTTGAGACAGATTTTTTCTCTGTATAGCCCTGGCTGTCCTGGAACTTGTTCTGTAGACCAGGCTGGCCTCAAACTCGGAGATCTACCCGCTCTGCCTCCCAACGGCTGGGACTCTAGGTGTGTGCCACCATTGCCAGCTTTGAGTGGTTTTGTCTACTTACTGTGTATAAGAAGTGTTTGGGCTGCACGTGTGCCTGGTGTCTGGTGTGGCTAGGAGGCCAAATAGGGTGTTGAATCCCCTGGAAGTGGGGTTACTGACAATTGTGAGCCACCATGTGGGTGCTGGAACCTGAACTGGATCCTCTGCAAGAGCAACCAGTGCTCTTAACTGCTGAGTCAACTCTCCTGCCTAATATACTTAATTTAATAATAACTTTATAATAGTCCTCTCCCTATGAGACTGAGAAAGCATACTCAGCCACCCATCCCCCAATCCTACTCCATCCTGGCTTACACATCCCATGGTGTCCAGCTCCACATCTGGAGACCAAGCACTCTCACTCCACCAGCCCCAACTCTGGCCTCTAAAACTTCTTCATTGAATACCTCTTGGTTTGCTGCCCACAGATATCCCTCCCCCGCCCTGCCCTACCCTTAGATAACTGGCTTCTATTCCCTCCTGGGAGCCTCCCTTCTAATCACATTCTCCGAGAGAGAATGCATGGCCAGCTGAGATCTCACCAACCATACCACTGCATGCCCAGTCACTAGACCAACCCCTTTCCTGAGTCTTTTTGTTAAAGAAGGGATAGAAAGCTTCCTCCTTAGGAAGCTATAGGTGCCAGAATCCAAAATTGGTTTTGCTACAGCGGGGGGGGGGGGGGAGAGCCCGCCCACCTGAGAAGGCAGCCAATACAGACAGTTGAAAGACAGTATTCTAATGGCTGCCCAAATCCATGAATCAACTCAAGCCTTTTAAAGTATAACGAACCAACCTGGGGCTGGAGAAATGGCTCAGTGGTTAAGATAACAAGTTCTGTTATCTGGTCCATGTAAATCAGTTAATGACTGCCTATAACTCCAGCTGTAGGGGACTCAACACCTTCTAGATTCTGCAGGCACCTGCACTAATATGCACATGTACACATAATTAAAGAATAATAAAAATCAGCATTTAAAAAGTACAATAAAATAACCTACTGAATTCTCCTTTGGATTCTACCTATGCAAAGGGCATTATTTAATAGTCATAGAAAGGTAACTGGAGTGTGGATCCTGTTTGCTCCATCCATATGGTTCTCACTAAACCTTGACTATATTCCCCTTTGGAACGTCTCTTTATAAATATGACTTATTTGTCTCCACTCACTACACAGCCTAGTCCTAAGCCACTGTTTAATAAGGGACTCCGTGGTTTGTACCCAGCCCTCCCACTGTATCAATCAGCCTTAAGAGCCATCAAAACCCTCACCACATGCAACGCTACTCCAGCTCCTCCCTGCTGATCTCACCATGTTTCACTCAGAGCAGAGCTAAGAGATGCTCTATTACCCAGTGTGACACTGGCCCTGGATGCTTAGCAGAACAGCTTGAGAACTTTTAGGAACTCTCCTTTCTGCATGAACACACAGACTCAGGAACTCATAGTCTCATGGACCACCTCATCAGACCGCACAGGAGAACTTTGGACTCTCCTCATACATCACTGGCAATGTGGTGCTAATTTACCAGAAATCCCCTAGTTCATCCAACTTGCTGGGTTCTTTTGTATTCTTGATGGTTTGGTTCTATAGCCAGATGTTTCTACTGGCTATACCAGAAGAGTGGTGCCCTAAAGCGAAATGATAGGTGAAGCCATGTGCTCTTGCATCTGAGAAAAGCTATTCCATTTATATGAAAGCTTCTAGAAAAGAACCAATGGTTCTCAAAGCTCGGGTTCTGGAGACTCCTGCATTTCCAGTTGCAATAGAGGCACATGGGAGACAAAAAAACTTTAAAAAAAAAAATTCAGGCTGGAGAGATGGCTCAGCAGCTAAGAGCACTGACTGCTCTTCTGGAGGTCCTGAGTTCAAATCCCAGCAACCACGTGGTGGCTCACAGCCATCTGTAACGAAATCGGATGCCCTCTTCTGGTGTGTCTGAAGACAGCTACAGTATACTTACATATAATAAATAAATAAATCTTTAGAAAAAAATTTTAAAAGTATCTTCCAAACCACCCTTCAAAATGACCTTGATGGGCTGGAGAGATGGATCAGAGATTAAGAGCACTGGCTGCTCTTCTAGTAGGTTCTGAGTTCAATTCTCAGCAACCACATGGTGGCTCATAACCATCTGTAATGAGTTCTGGTGCCCCCTTCTGGCATGTAGGCATATATGCAGGCAGAATGACCTTGAATAGCACTGTCAAGCAGGAAGACTTCTGTCCATCTCCAGGACAGAAAAACAAACAAACAAACAAACAAAAAAAAAAAACTCAAGGCAAAGAAACAAAAGAAACCCTGCATAATAATTCAAGTGAATCATACTCTTAAAAATATTATAAAACTCCTTTCCCCCACAAGGCAAAGTTTCTCTGTGTAGCCTGGCTGCCCTGAAACTTACTCTGTAGACCAGGCTGGCTTTGAATCCAGAGATCCACCTGCCTCTGCCTCTGCCTCTGCCCCTGCCCCTGCCCCTGCCCCTGCCCCTGCCCCTGCCCCTGCCTCTGCCTCTGCCTTCCTAGTGCTGGAATTAAAGACTAACACCACCAATACCTGACTGATAAAAATCTTTTAATGGGAAGGAAAAAGCCACTGACAAGAGTTAAAATACAAAGAGAAAATATCTATAGAACATGTGACAAGAAAGAGACTGTGTATAAACCAAGAGCACCGGCAAAGCAGTACCATTGCTAGATAACCTCTCAGCAGAGCCTAAGGGGCCTCTCCCCGCCTCACCTACATTGCTCCATCATCCCCTCCCAACATCCATTTGGTCTTTTTTGGTCATTCCCATCATCAAACAAATATGCTATGCTTCCTGTTACCTAAAGGTCCAAAAAAAATTAAAGAAAAGAAACCCACCCTCTCCTGACCAGCTTCCCCAGTCAGCCAGAGCCCTTGTCTTTGGATGTACACCCCTGTACTGTAGCCCTGCCTGAGGAAGTCTTTGTTGGCTATCTCCACTCATCTCCTCCCATTAACCCTTGGGCACACTAGGAAAGCACACCACCCTTGAACTATACCCTAGCTCCTCAGAATCTCTTAAACCCATCTATCAGTCTTCTCACCCCCGTTCTCTCTAAACCATCCATGAATAACTGCTGTGAATAGAAATGTGTCTCCAGCATTTTCTTTCTGCACACACACACACACACACACACACACACACACACACACCAAATGTTTCTCTTTAAAAATTATCTATGCAGTGAGATGACAGGTGATTTCCATGTGATGTTCTAGCACTGCCTGAATTATTTTTAATGAGAAACTTGTGTTATTTTCTAATCAAGGTGGGGGAACCGATTTCGTCTCAGATAAAGTGAGCATCTTTGCTTTATGGGGCATTCCATCTGTGCCTTGTTTCAAAAGTGAGGAATTGGGAAGAAAGCTAAGGCAAAGGAACGTGTTTGTTTTCAGTAGAGAAACACCTACTAAAATATGCAGTAGCTCCTCGTTTCTGAGAAACGTTTGGATGAGTTTTTATAGTGTGCGTTCTAAGTCGGCATTTCATTTTCCTAGCTGGAGATTATTATCTCGCCTTGGGCAGATGACAAAGGGAAGGATAATAGTGGCGTGGGGTGGGGGTAGTCTCAGAAGGGCAGGAAGAGCACGATTTGAAATACTCCTTGAATCCTTGTGTGCCATACCCTCTCTTCTGAGAACACATAGTTCATTCTCTCACCACACCCACCAGAGCCCTTGCTAACCTCACTTCATCTCCAAGTGTGGAAGCCACCATCATCCTCATTTTCTAGTTGACTCCTTGGTACCAGTTTCCTTTTACCATCTTTCCTGTCTGATCTCAACATACCTGTCATTTCCCTCTAGCATTTATGAGACAAAACATAATTCTGACCTTAAAACCGAACAGTTATAAACATAGTTTTGAGGCAAAAAAAAAAAGTCCTTACATTGCTCAAAAAATATTTTTAAATTAGAAATAATTTTAAGATAATTTTAAGGGACTATATTCCAGTAATGAACTGGAATATACTGGAATGAACTGGAATATATAATTTGATGATGACCTGTCAATATGCGTTTACCAGACTCAATAGGTGGAGTCAATCAGTTCTTCAGAGAGAAATGGCACAGGGGTAAGTGTATACATAGGAAGTGTAAAGGAGTGTGCAGAACAATGTTAATAAGGCTCCGCTGGGCCACTCGTGGGGGTGGGGTGGGGACGGTTGCCTTCCTACATCACTGCAGTTTTTGAATGCTCTGATCTTCACAACTACTTAGAAAATTTAAAAAATAAATGCACTAACTGATACATGCCCAAAGGGAAAGGGAGGGAGAAGTGTAAAACTGTAAAGGAGCACACGTCTTCCTGTCCTCCTGTGCGTAGCTAGAGGGACAAGGACACTACCCTGAAGTCTCTGTCTCTAGCAAACGCAGGAGTCCATTCAGCAAATAGAAGATCTATCAGACTTCTGCCAGGTCCAAAGCAAGGCAAGAGCAAAGTGTGGCAGAGAACGTATTTAGCATGTATGAGATAGGCGGTCCATCCCAGCAAGCCCAAAGGGAAGGGATTGCTTTCAGCATCATAAATTGAGCCATTTGGAAGAGGGAAATGAACAGCTTGGGGCACGGGGTAAAAGAGCAAGCTCAGGGATGTTCTATTCACGGAGCTGCTCGTATTCCTGGAATCACGTCTCCCAACCTTTGCTTTGGCATCTGAAGTGCCAGGAGCTACTTAAGAGTTGGTTCTCTATTTTCAAGAAGTAAGTCTCTGGGACAGGTACTGTGTGCGCAGGCGCTGAGTGAAGGGGCGGGGCTGTGCAGGAGCTCCCAGACAGAGCCTCAGCTATCTGTTTTGGCAGAGGTTCTCAGAGATGAGACCATGTCTAGTGGGGATTTTCTCCAGCTTTGACAGCCTTGGCCCCACCAAAACACACACTGTTGTTTCCCCATACATCACTCCTTGAGAGTCTTCTGGGTTTTCCTTCCCAGCATCCACGGGTCAAATACCGTGTGTTCCCAACGGCCTGTGAACTTCTTGGACCAAGCGAAGGGACATTGATTTTGCTCAGCACTCCTTTTGAGTTTCTATTGTGTTGGATTTCCCACTCCCCCTACCCAGTCCCCAGAGAGTAACTTCCTCCTTGTTCTAATAACTTGGACCACAGTCAAGGTTGATGTGTTTCTCCATTTTGTGGGCTATTTTCTTCAGAAGAGACAAAACAGAGGCCAACAGGGTAGCTGAGGTTTGTCAGCAGCCTTAGGAAGTCAGCAGCCGTTAAGAATACACAAAGAACATGTTTTCAAACAAATACAAAGTAGACAGAACAAGGAGTTGGTCTGGCCGGAAACAGAAGTGTTCAAAATTGAGTATGCTCAGAAAGGACTCCTCAGAAGTGGGTCTTATCCTAAGAACCCACTTAAAAAGAAAAAAGAAAGAAAAAGAAAAAAATTTCTTGCTTCAGGAGATGGTATAGTAGGTAAGGGTACTTGCTCTTGCAAGCATGAGGACCTGAGTTCAAATCCCCAGTAGTCAACACAAAAACCCATGCACGGCATCATGTTCCTGTAACCCCAGCATTGAGGGCCAGAGGTGGGCAGAGCCTGGGAGCTTGCTGGCAAGCCAGTCTAATCAAGAGGGGTGAGCTTTCCCAGTCAGTGAGAGAGCCATCTATCACAAGGCAATGGTGTGGAACATGAGAGAAGGTGGCCAATGTCCTGCCTTGGCTTCCTGTGCACTCATCTCATGCAGCACACACACTCACACACACACACACACACATACACACACACTGAATTATATTTGTCTATGGGAGAAGAAAGGAAAAGGGCTTCACAAAGTGCCGTCTCTCTAACTGAAACTGAAATACAGGACTCTCCCCTTCAAGGGAGAGGAAACTCAAAAATAGGTAATGGGGAGCTGTAGAGGGGGCGCTTTCCAGGGGGCATGGATTCAATTCCCACTACCCCTGTGGTAACTCACAACCATCTGTAACACCAGTTCCAGGAAATCGAATGCTGTTCATCTTTTGGCCTCTGTGGGCACTACAAGTATATGGCGGATAGACACATATGCAGGCAAAGCAGCCATAAAATAAAATATTTTCTTTGGGGTGGGAAAGATGGGTGAGACAGGGTCTCTCTGTATAGCCCTGGCTGTCCTGGATTTATTTTGTAGACCAGGCTGGCCTCAAACTCACAGAGATCCACCTGCCTCTGCCTCCTGAGTGCTGGAATTAAAGGGGTGTGTTACCATGTCAGGCCAATAAAATGAACCTCAAATAAATAAATTAATTAAGGAATAAATAAATAAAATGTTAAAAAGTACTCTCTTCTGGAGTAGAAAACAAAAGTTCAATCTGAGGTACATGGTATTTCATTTTAATTTTAAAAACTGACATTTTTATGAGTTATGTGTGAATAGTGACTTCTTTCTTAAAATTATGAGTCTAATTGTCAGTGTTTCTCATCACAGAGGAAAAATTCATTCTTTTCACACAGCACTCCAAATGAAGACAGTATTCAAGAAGTCTGTTTTTGTTAGAACTGTTTTCCCAAGACGAAAGTGATGAATGAATTAATATATGTATATATATATATATATATATATATATATATATATATATATATATATGTAACCCAATCACCCTTAGCTTCATCCTGATGATACAACTTCCAACCCCTGCCAAGCGATATATCCTACATAGATAAGTCCTTTAAGATACCCAATCTAGTCCAGACATGGTGTCATTTTGGGAAGCCAAAACAGGTATATTTTTGTAAGTTTCTAGCCAGACTGGTCTACACAGGGAGTTCCAGACTAGCCAGGGTTAAAAAGTGAGACCCTATCTCAAAAACAAACAAACAAACAAACAAAAAACAAAATACAACCTGACTAAATAAAAAGATGTCAAATTGTCTCAATTGTGGAAAGACTCAAACAAATACATACCAACATTCTTTATCCATAATTTTTGGGATCAAACAAATCATGAAACCTGTATTTTGGCATGAAGACTATTTTAAAATTAAAACATAGTGCTTACTTTAAAATCACACTCTGGCATTTCATCTGTGGA
This sequence comes from Mus pahari, assembly GCF_900095145.1. Classification (NCBI taxonomy): domain Eukaryota; kingdom Metazoa; phylum Chordata; class Mammalia; order Rodentia; family Muridae; genus Mus; species Mus pahari. The sequence goes on along the minus strand of NC_034592.1, from coordinate 89,256,622 downwards.
GAATTACCAAATTCTGTATAGTGGAAAGTAGAACCCCAAAATTAAGAAAAGTTCATGGAAATAGAGAGAGAAGCATTTCAAAACTATAGAGGTTTTTGTTTGCTTTATTTTCAAAACCACAGAAAGGGGGTGATACTTGGATAAAATAGCAGAAAGTTTGAAGGACAGGGACAGGTCTCAGATGACAAAAAGTGACTCCACTGAAGGAGATCCAGTGAGGAGAACAGAATCAACAAAGGACAGAAGATGAAGGCTGGTCCTGGTGTGTAAGCAAAGAAAACAAAATCAAAAGACACAGCTCCAGCAATGCCCCAGAGTGCAGCCCTAGGGCTGGCAAAGAAGCTTAAGAAAGAGTGGGGACGAGTGTTTGCCAAACCTGCCCTGAGTCTTAGTAAAAAGTTGGCTCTCCCTGGAAAATGTAAATCTATGGAGAAAAGCAAGGTCAAGTAAACCCAGGCTCAAAGACCTGACTGAGCTAAGAACACATTTGACACCACAGAGTGCTCTGTGAAACAAGGGAACACGAGCGGGCTTCCTGCTGCGTGGATTTTTTTTCTTTTAAACCAATTTTGCACAGATGTTGATGAGAAAAATATCACCAACTCCATGCGGATCGTGGTAAGTCTACAGTAAACAAGGAGAAGGCAGAGGTAGTATGGGTAGACAGATCTCTTCCCGGTGCCCACCGAGTGCCCTTAGCCCCCATGTCAGGCCTAACTCCTGCGTTGCCCCGCATGTCAGTCAACAAAGCCATTGTCCACTCACTTGCTCTGCCCTTCTGTCCATTTCACTGAGCTGGAGCTCCCAGCAGCCATTCTAGAAGAGAAGAAAAGTAGGAATGGAGAACGGAGGACGCACGATCCGGGCAAGCCCCTGGCGCCCAGAATCCAGTCAGAAGTTCTAAAGCTAATGACCTTGTCAAGAGCGCTGAAGTATGCCCCCAGTCACACTGGTTGGGGTCAAAGAAACCCCAAGAAAGGCTGGGTAGAGACTGAGCTTTGGAATCAGATCTGGGCTTGGAACCCAAGCTCGCCCACTGAGCGGATGGGAACCTGAGAAGCAGTTTGACTCTCTAGGATGTATCATTTCATCTTCGACACAGGCGACAGTGCCTAGATTCCAGAAGCCTGTTAGGAAGCCAAGGTGCAGCGGCCTAGAAGAGCACCTGACATCATTTCCTCAGACTTGTTAGAAATTACACGTGAGCTCCCTGACTACCGAAAACCAGCCCCACCTGCCTTCCTCACTTCTGTTTTTAGGCGCAAAGAGATGCTCTGGAGGAGTTTGGCAGCAGCGCTCCCCTACAGTGCTTGTATATCTTGTGCGAACACTGACTCCTGATCAGTGCAACCAGGAGTGGACACATCTAACCAGACTGTTCAAATCATCGCCGCACTAATACAGTTCAGATCACAGACTTCGTACATGCAAAGCATTTCTTGATAAGATAGTGCAATGGTTAACATCTGGGTAGCACCAGCGAAAATATAAACATTCAATAAGTTTCATGGGCACAAAATCTTTGAAGAATTCTAAAACATTCAACAAAGAAAGGGTTCCCAATGTTCTGTGTTCCCTTGGTCCAGACAAAAACATACCATTTACATTTTTGAAAATTTAATGTTAAGCATGCCCCTCCCACTGGGAGAGGGAGGAAAGTCTTCAAGTGCCACTGTGAGCTAGCTCCCCGACCCCTTTCTAAACCTAGGCGGTTTCTACCTTCAGAAGCTCTAAGTACCCTGAAAGTGATTTAAACAGGTATAAGTTTCTTACCCCTTTAAGGTAGCTCCTAGGTTCATCTGATTCCAGGTCATGCATTCAAGCTGGGAGGTCATTTGGTATAAATTGTCACTGTGAAAAACACCCACAGTTAGAAACACAGCCACATACACTATACACAAGACAGTACTGTTTCTTTAAGTGAAATGAAGTCTCTACTTTATAGCACATGCCTTCTAAAATAATGAATATGTGAATCTGAAATGATTTTCATTTCATACCATCGATCACACAGAAAGATTAACACATGCATACATACACACACATACACACACAAACTTGTGCATACTGCAGAAGAAATGAGAACCATTTAGTTGTTAAAGAAAAAAGCCTCAATAGCATGAACTGTGGGGTTTCTAATGAGATAGTAAACCTTGGAGGGAAGAGGTAGAGGGAGTAAGGCTTTGAAAGGTTACACGGGCTGAACAACTCAACAGTAAAGTTAAAATCCTGAAGCTGAGAGCAAACTGACCGATGGCAGCAGATTAATTATTCGTGACAGGGCCATTACATTCGTTTAATCAGAAGGATAAGTATCATGTGGCTTATTGAGAGTCTGAAAGGTCAGAGTGATGGGCTAATACCCACGGATGTGATGACCAAAAGAAACAGGGCACTAATCCCAGCTCACTCACAGCTGAGAAATTATTCTGCATCTATTTTATAATTCTCGTGCAAGTCGAGTGAGGTTTTTAGGGAAAAAAATTAATAACAGCCCATTATTAACATTAGCACTTCAAAGAGGAAAGAATACCTCCATGTCAACCAATCAAGAGCTGCTCTCCCCAGTCTGTCTCTCACTACTAACACATACATCAGTGGCCAGAAATCTACAGTGACCAAGCCCTATTAGGAAGGCATTTAGGGCAGAACTGAAAGGGTTAATTATGAAATCTGTGGCCCAGGAGATTAATGGCTTGTCTGGTAACCTTCGGTCTAAACGTATTACAGAAGAAAAATTTCACCCTACCTTCATGGCAGAAGTGAGCAGAGATAAGAAACATTCGCTACCTAATGTGTGATACCAGATCACAAATCCTAATGTGTGGTACCAGATCACAAATCCTGGACAGTCTCCTGTCTTCTCCCGACATTCCTTTCTGTTGCTTCATTTGGCACAGGCAATCCGGAGTTTTTAAACTCAGTTTTCAGGGCCAACTGAATGGAACTGAGAAGTTGTGGAGAGGTGACAGAAATCACAGGGCTCTGGATCACTGAATACTGTGCTTGCTCACTCTCAGCCTTGCTTGATAAATAACAGAAGAGCCCATCTGACTCCTATAATCTCTCTGCAAATCATTTAGAACTCCTTAAGGCCAGAGCATGGGCTGAGGAAGGAAATCGGCTTCCAGGAGGAAAGTTTTGCCTATGAAAAATAAACTGACTTCAAACTCCAAGTAGGTGTAGCTTCATTAGTCGGTGTATATCTGGGCCCATCATTCATCCCTGGGTCTGACTGCTTATTATGCTATCACAATATCCTGCATATCAATGGAGGGGAAAAAAAGATTAGTTCCTCCTGGAGCTTCTCCGTTTGCAGCGGCAGCCCGTGCTGGTCTGTGCCACTGTGTTTCGCAATTCCACAAATTCCTTCTGTAAGGCTGATGTAATTAATTCCTGAAAGACCCCAACTTTTATTAGAAGTGCCAGGCTGCTGCATTTACCACAGCAGAGTTTCTTGAACTTTCTTTGGGCTGACAGTTCATTAATAAGTGGCCTCCTCCACAACCTCTCCGCTGGTTTTTGTTCCCCTGTACCTTTTCATCAAGCAATCCATTATTAATCTTGCCATTAATCTCAGACAACGGGCCCTGTATTCCCCGGGGAGCTCTATATTTTTGTCACTGGTTTTTAAAAAAATTGTTCACCAACTAAAATCACTGAGCTGCAGTTGACAATTTTCCTGGGCCCTGTTGGGATGTGGGGTCTCTCTGGACTGATTTAATCCTTATGTAAGACTCAGAACATGATCATTTTCAAGGGTGAGTGACAGAGGTCAATGCATATGAATGAATGAATGAATGAATGAATGAGTGAGTGAGTGAGTGAGTGAGTGAGTGAGTGAATCCCAAAGAAAGGATGAATGAATGATCTCCAAATACCTAACCTTACATTTAGAGATTGTCCAAGACTGAATGCTCAGCCCTATTGATTCCTAGTTGCATCAATACCAAAGGATCTCAAAGACAAATATCTTTAAATGCATTTCCTTGGTCCCCAGAAAGAATATTCTCAGATACAGAACATATATCTCATACATGTGTGTCTTCCTACAGGATATTTAGTAAAAATTCTGTATTACATTGTTCAGTATGGCAACCACTAGCTGTGTAGGGCTCTTGAGCACTGGAATTTAGAGCCTCATTGAGAGGAAGCTTGGGTTATACTGGGTTAAGTACAGTGTTTTAAACCAAGCGTCTTTGTTTCTCTTATTTTAATGTGGTTACTAGCACATTTCAAATACACATACAGCTTACACTGTGTTTCTACTAGACAGTGGTATTTATGAGTGGAACTTGGTAAGTCCTCCTTTGGCAGCATTTGGCATCTGAGCCTAGTTCTCACTGTCATCTACATAATAATCATACTCTCACAATAGTATCATAATAATTTTTAAATAATACTACTAATTTTAGAAAGATATTTTCTCTTTGTGATCTTTCTCTATAGAGAAATCAACGGGATTATGTTTTGAGTCTATGAAAATCTGAGCAAATTACCGTTCTGCTCTCTGTACCTCAGATTTCATATCTGTCAAATGAGAAAATTAATCTTGGTCTCATTTCCTAGTGATATTGTAAGGCTCAAAGAGGTTGGTGCTCGTAATGGCTCTCCAAAGATGATATGGAGAGCACACAGTCTTCTAACCTGTCAACTTTTATCTGGCACATTTGCACATTCTGGGTATCACTTCCAACAGCTTCATGAAGTCATCACCCCCATTTGTCAGACAAGGACTGGGACACGAACTGGGATCTGGTGCTAGGATGACTGATGACCCTCTTCCCTACCCTTTTTGAGGTTCCTGGGAATGATTTAACAGTGGAGCCTATGCAGTCATTTCTACAATAACAGTACAGAGTGAATCTGGAGGTAAAAGACAGTACACCCAAAGGGACATCAGGACCAGAGACTCCTGGAAGCTGCAGAGATGCAGGATGCCTGTTGTATTCTCTCCTCCTCACTCAGGAGAGTGCATCCTCCCCGGTCAGGTGACTGACCTCCCATCCATCGCTTTGGTTGTTCTGATATCTCAGCTGAAGAGCTTCAGAAGAGGGAGGGTAGGGACACTGATTGGGAGAGAAGAGATTGCAGGAAATCTCCAAGCTACTAGTGGGTTTCCTTAACCATATCCTGCCTTCTGCTGGCTGGGGCTCCACAGTGGTTTCAGTGGGCTGGCTGCATGGCATGGCTTTTCCTCTAAAGCCAAAAGGAGCAATGACAATAGCTACACAGAAGGGAGAATGTCAATGTAAGCTAAAAATACTGGGTCACCCCATCGTCAGATTCTGACCTCTTTGGGCAATCGTTCGACACCCAGCTCTCATCATGGAAGCCCGTGGCAAGAGGCAGCATCACTCGGAATACTGACCTCTGGCAAGTGAGGCATTTACTTATTAAAGGACATGATGTCTGCATCCCTCACCTCATCCCCAGAAGGGATCAGATAAGCAGGTGGTTTGGCTCAGAGCAGCCCCAGTGGTCACGTAGACATTTCAGCTCAGACCATTAAGTTCTGCCTGGTCGGAAGTGGACTCCGAAGCTACAGGCTGCCAAAATATAGTCCCAAAGTCATGATGGCTTTTATATTTATAAGTAAACTTTTTTTTTTGAGTCACTTATTTCCTATGTTTAAAAAAATGTTTGAAATCAGAGGCAAGGGAGAGAAGAAAGAAACTTCTATAGCTGGGATTAATGCAAGTTGGAGTTAAATAAAAGGAAGTCAGTCCTAGCAGAAGGGGCGCTTGAGAGGAAATCAGTAGTAGATCATAGAGTTTGTTTTGGCCTGGATTGCAGAAGTACTGTGTTCTTGACCCCTACACAAAAGAAAGGAAGGGGGAAAAAACTCCACTATTATCTAGACCAGAACTCCTCCACTCTTCAAATGCAGTGGACTTCAGCACGTTTTCATCTTTAAATGTGTTTACTACATTCGGCAGAACAAGGAAGAAAGGGTCTTGTCAGAATCCTCTAACTTCTTAGAGATCACACTTCCACACTGTGTCGGTGAGAGAATCTCATCAGAGGTAAAGCTTGCCCGTGGGATTGAAAGACAGTTTGTTTGTTTGTTTGTTTGTTTGTTTGTTTGTTTGTTTGTTTAAAGCGGAGACACCATCATCAGTGGTAAGACTTTGAGAGACTTTGAGATAAGGACTTCAGCTATGATGGCCCAGCACTGGACCAAGGGAGAGGTCTCCATGGCCTCGCCTCTACCCCTTAAGCAAGGCACATGTGGAGAGAGACTTCCACAGAGCCCCTTTCCTGGACCAGATCCTCCCTCTATGGTGCCATAGAGGCTGACTGTCCTGAACTTTCTGCCCAGCAGGCTGCAGTGAATAATTATTTCATAGTCGCTCCCTTGGTATTGTACTTGCCCTCAGCCTCACCGGCTAACCAAAGAAAAACCCTCTGGGGACTCTATTTCTAATAACAAACACTTGGTCGGCAGACAAGTTACAGGAATACTTGGGACTAGATTGTTTCCCCTCCCTGGATACGGGTTCAGTTCAAGCCTGTGGCTTTGATAACACGGCCCACCACCCTGGATACCACTTCAGACCTTCCACCTCTGCCTGCTCTGTGGGAAATGAACAGAACTTTGTACTTCTGTTCAGTACAAAAAATACTGTATGATATACATGGTTTCCCAAAGGAAGACAGGTGAAATGAATGGTAATTTTATTTTGAGGACAGCTGTCATCTGATTTATGACTTAATTGAAGTCCAATCCACTTGGTAAGTCATGGATATCCCTTTGACCTGCAGCTTCCAAAATTCCACAGAAAAAGTTAAGGTGGATGTTCTCCTGTGAAATCTGCTAAAGAGCAAACATAGAGCAAAAGAAAATTTTCTCATTTAAGCCTGTAGCACAGCTAAAGAAAGCCAATTCATGCTATGGACTGGAGCAGCGATTCTCAACCTGGCAGTCTTATAACATTATAAATACATCGTGATTTATAACAGTGCAAAATTACAACAGTTACAAAATAGCAATGAAATAGCTTTATGTTGGGGTGGAGGTGGTTTCACCACAACCTACGGAACTGTGTTAAAGGGTCAAAGCATTAAGAAGGTTGAGAATCACTGGGCTGGAGAGATCGCTTGGCTTATTAAGAACGCTGGCTGCTCTTCTAGAAGACCAGAGTTCAATTCCCAGAACCCACCAGAGGCTTGAAACCACCTATAATTGTACTTCCAGGGGATCTAATACTCTCTTTTAGTCACTGCATGTACATGACACAGAGGTGTATATGCAGACAAAACACCATACATCTAAAACAAATAAGTACATTTTTAAAAAAGAAAGTCATATAGAGCTAATGGTAGAGGAAAAGGATGGGTTAAAAAAAAAAACTACAGTGTGAAGGAAAAAAAAAACAGTACAAACAGAAATATGTTTCAAACATAGTGCCCAGCACTTTTCAAAGTAGCTGTGAGGCTCACGTCATGCCATAGGGAGTGGCAGCTACTCCCTTAAGAGTGGGTTATCAAGCAGAAGAGCCTATGGGACCTGGAAGCAATGTCCAGCTAGCCGCCTTGTCCAGGAAGAAACTGCAGTGGGCTTTGCTGAGTGAGGTTGAATTTCATGACACCTCATTCTGGGAGATCATGTGGTTCACTCTTCCCTGAGACTTTGCTTCTGAGCAAGCTCAAAAAAAGTGTAAACCTGAAAGTGCTCCCAGAGTATCACAGATGAGAAGAAAGATCTGTACTCTACATATCTTTAGGGGGCTTCTACTGTACTGAGCATCATCCCGATGCTAGATGCTGGATGGCAAAGATGAAGCTGCAGGAGCCCGGAGAATAAACAAAACTCATCAGGGAAAATACTGCCCATAATGCTCTCAATGGGAGGTATGAGTAAAATGGACTTCTACCACTGTGGGAGAATTAGAGTGGTGGCACATGCTGTCCCCAGAGAGTGGCACTTAGCCGTGTTAGAGGGAGGTGTGCTGAAAGTTGAAGAATGGATTGGATCCTCACTATCTAAATTTTAATCCAAAATTATATTTCTTATAATGTCCCATGGGACAGGATTACCTCTCAGCTTCTTCCTTTGTAAAATAAAGGTGATAACCCTTTGCCCAGCTCAAAGAATAGTAATGTGGAGTAAGTGTGTCAATACCCATAAGGTATTTTACACTGACCCCTGACACATGAAAGGTCTATGCAGGCATTTGCACTTACTATTTATCAGGAAAAGATCCTGGCATAGGAAGGGGTATAATCCAACCAAGCAGTCCAGAATCACTCGAGTTCAGAATATAAATGGGCTTTAGACTCTTCTAAGCTCACCTCCTCATCAGTAAAATGGAAATTATAGCATCTACTTCATACATAGTAAGATTAATGGGTGAGCTGAGCATGCTACGGGGAGGACAGAGGATGATGCAGGGGACTAAGGAGCCAATATTTTGAGGCTTTCTTCAAAGCCAACTCACATTAGTTCTCTGCTTATTTAATGCCAGAGGCACAGCATTTCTGTGTCACAAACTAGAGAATGACACTAGACCCCAAGCCTGGGAGAGAGACAAAGTGAAGAGAGGGCTGTAGTCAGGAAGCATCAGAAGGGTCTGTCTCAGGGTACCAAGTGCAGCAAGGCACACAAAATACATGCAAGCCTTTCTCTCCCAGGTGCTTTAGAAGGAAAAAGGTACCGAGCCAAGGGCCAGTAAGTAGCCACACCACTGACCATCTAAAATCAGAAGCTAAGCCATTAGCAATCGAAGTTTGCTCCCATTTTCTCTGCTACTTAAACATTACATTCATGTAAGTGATTAAACACACTTCAAATGTTTTTTAGAAATAGAAAAGTATGATACCTTAGTACCAATTACCAATACTGTGAATCGAAGGCAAGCATCAAAGAGGCAAGTGACCGCTTCAAGGGAGAAATCTCTCCTCCTACAGAAGTCGCAATTGGTCTCTCTGCATTTCTACTTAGGAAAGCTATGTGGTTTTAGGAGATCAGTGTTAAAAATAAGATCAAATCAGGTTTTAGAAGGTCGTAGGATAAAACAAATATTTATGCAAGGCGAATCTGACAAAATTGCTTCAACAAAGGCCAGTCAGAAGCTGAGCTAGAAAATATGTGTGTTTTATATATAAAATATGATCTTGGTGTAGGGTAATATAGTTCAGTGGTAGAGGAGATGCTTAAGCATGCAAAAGGTCCCAGCGACAAAATCTGTGACAATCAGAACGACTTTTCCTATCCCACCTACTTTAATTTGAGAGGAAACCATAGATTCATCCCAAAGTCACATTCCATCACAAAATCTCCCCAAATTAAAAATCCACAACGGCAACTTCGTTTGGGAAAATGATACTAAATCATAGATTGTGATCACTTTATGCAAGAGACCTTCTTGGGGCTGCTCAGCCCTTCTGATGGACCCCCTTTTCAGAGTCCCTCAGTATGGGCCAAGGTTTGGGAGAAAGGGAATAAGCAATAGCACATGCACACAGGGCGCGAGTAAGAGACAGAGACAGAGAGACACAGAGATATAGATACAGAGAGACAGAGACAGAGAGACAGAGACAGAGAGACGGAGAGAGAATTACATCTTGCCAGTCCCCAGCTCCCAAGAAGGCATAGGCCCCATCTCAACAATACCCACTCCCACACCAAGCTCTTCCTGGCTGAGGGGACCAAGGTCTTTACACCAGGAATTGTTCCAAAGGCGCCCCCCCCCCCATAGCTACTAGAATAACATCGATGACACTCTAGCCATAGACAGGAAGGATGTCTGTGGCTGTTGCTACCACTCTCCATAACGGAAGAGGCTTCCAGCCGCGAGTGCAGTCTGCTCTTGAACTTGTTCTGGTGATTTGGCCCCACTGAGACTGTGGCCTCCGGTTAGCCTCCTGGCTCTGAAGCGCTCGCCCAAGACCGCTTTCTAGATAGAGAGAGGGAAATGCGTATGTCCCTCTCTGCTCCTTGTGTATATGTTTCTCTCCCTCCTGCCTGGAGAAAAGTCGTGCAGAATCCAAGATTCGATCAGATAGGACGGATTTTTCACGCCAAATAGAAACGTTTTAGAAGTCAGAGCACTCCAGAGGGCAAAATTAGAAGAGACCGGGCTTTATGCCTCTGATACCAAGGATGGGAGAGAAAGACCAGCCCCAGGGTCAATGCACCTGAGGTTCTAGGTTGCACCGTTGGACTGCAGGCTCCAGAGTCTACAGCAAGGACCTCCCCCTCCTCCACCTCAGGGACTGGAGGTCCCCAGGCGCGGCCATTCCCCCACCCAATCTTCCAAGACAGACGCTTTTCCTTCCTTCATTACCTCACTACCTCCTTCCCTTGACGTCAGCCTCCCGGAGTCAAGGGGCGGGAGGATGGGAATGGGTTTGGGGCAGTTGGTGTCAGGAGCCCCATAGTACAGTGGGGAGGAGGGAGTGGTGAGGTAATGCGCACCCAATCCTCTGCAGCCAAGACAAGGCGCGCAGCACCTTCCAGCCTGTCATGAACCGGTGTGTGTGCTTCGCAGTTACTAAGCAACGCTATCTGCGACGCGGGATGCCCGCCAAGTTCACCCAAAGTTGAAGAATAAATTTGGGGAAGAAAAGGTGGAGAGTGGAACTAGAAGCCAGAGAAGGGGGGAGGAAGTGGAGTTAAATGAGGAAAAAAGTTGAACTTCCTTCTCCAGGGAGCAAGAAGGCTTTGCTTGCCTGCGCAGACATCTCCAGGATCACCATCTCGAGCAAAGGCCCCAGAGCGCACACAGGACAGCCACAAAACACGTCCACAAAACACTGCCACGGGCCAAAACTCTAGAGAGCAAGGGTGAGAGGAAGGATGTGGCCCACTGTTTAAGTAGTTTGGCCTGTGTGGTCAGTTGACACGGAAGGCTTTTAACTAGAAGGACAGGGTTGGAGTGGGTTTTTTGTTTGTTTGTCGTTGTTGTTGTTTTTTTTTGTTTTTTGGGTTTTTTTGTCCGAGGCAAGTTAAAGGGCTCCCAGCAAAGACCACTAAGAAATAACTCAAGACGGGGCATGGTGGCACATGCCTTTAAATCTGAGCACTTTGGAGACAAGCAGATTCCTCAGTTCGAGGCCAGACTGGTCTATAGAACAACTACCAGGACAGTCAGAAAAAAAAATCCTGTCTCTCAAAAAACCAAAGAAATAACCCCTCAAAGCAGCAGTTCCCTTTTTATCTCCAAACACAACAGCCGGCCGGCCGGCCTTTATATGCAAAGCAATAACCCAAGGCACCTGCTTTAATTTGAGTGTCTGGGTCTAAAGATTTCTTTCGCCTCCCGTTGTGTTGTCGGCAATGCCCAGGGTCAGGCATTTCCCTCGCCGCTGGCTCACCTGCACTTCCCGGATTTCCAGGACCAAGTCTCGGTGCTCCGCACCTTCTTACCTGCTGTAGGGCGTCCTCAGGAGCAGGGCCTGGCTGCCTGTGCAACTGTCAGTAGGGGTGTGGCAGCCATACACCGGAGGTGGCACGGAGTACTGCTGCTCGCCTGCCAGAGAGCCAAGGGCAGCAGTGAGCAAGACTCGAGAGTGCGAGGCAAGGGATTCTGGTGCGGAGGGGGACGGGGTGAGGGGGGAGCATGCTGCGCCTCCGCTGGTGAGGCCTGGCGCCAGCTGCGGGACAGCGAGGCCGCCTCAACTCAAGGACTACTTCACTTCAGGTTGCATTGCAGTCACTCTCTGGCATTGGTAGCCGTAACTGGGGGGGGGGGTCCTTAGCATACGGTGAGCGGAAGGAGATTTGATCTTTCAAATAGGGTAAAATTTAGTATTTCTAAAGTCCCTTTAAATGTCTCTACTCGCTCCCCCAATTTGCTAGGGATTGAAAATTCGGATAGGATGCGGTACTATAGATGGAGGAGGCATCCAGTAAAGACCCGCACCTTTCCCACTCACCCAGCGAGCCCTGCTGGCCCATAGGGTCCTCGTGTTTGAAGGAATGGTTGGGGAACTGCGCTGCATGATGCGAGGGCGTGTGGCCATAGCTGGGCGCCCCGTCGAAAGTGACCGTGCTGTATCCTGAAGAAGCGGGGGGGGGGGGGGAAGGAAGCACATAATCAATTAGGTTCCTGAAAAGGCAGGGGCACTGGCAGGACTCGAACCCGGGTGGCAGGGGGTACCCGATGTCCTAACTCCCGTCAGCAGTAGAGTCGTCCTCTGCCACCCCTGCTATCCCCCATCCCCACCCCCCCCCCCCGCCTTCTAGAACTTCAGGTTCGAAGCAGGGGACCCAACGCTGTAGTGGAAACTAATCCGATCCTTTTTCCCAAATAAAATTCCAAACTCCCCGCTTTCCCCCAGTTCTTCTGTGCCTGTCTTCCATTGCAGCCTCCAGCAAGTTGGGTGTAAAAACCGTCGCCCGCCTGGCGGAGAAACTGTCTTTCTTAAAAACAAACAACACCGTGGCTCTCGCGCTGGGGCGGCTCGGCCCAGAGGACTGGGTTTCCTCTGCTGACCCCGCTCTGACTCAGGGCTGTAAATCAAGGGCCCGCGCACCAACTTTCATTAATTACTCTGAGCCAGTTCAACGGTCTGCTCTTTAAATGGAGAGAGTAATTATCAGGGCATGTTACCTCTCTGGGCTGTACAGCCTGACACCGAGATACTTAAAGTCTTGAGGAAAGCTTGTAGGGAGTGAGGGGGAAGGACCCTTCCAGTTAGGGCGAATCCTTTTGCCCCTCCCAGCCTACCTGGAGCCCAGAGGTTTCAGTTATGCCCACTGCTGTGGGGACCCACCTTCTTGCCCTACAGGTCAGTACAATGTCCCTGTGTAGCAGTGTCCCTGCCTCAGTTTTCTTGCTGAGAATCTGAGGCCAGTGATCTCCCCTATCTCTCAAATAGATGAAAATCAACAGGGGGTCTTGAAAATCTTATTCTTTCATGATATTGTTACTAAGTCTCTATAAACACATTCCCCACCTGTTTTGTCAAAGCTCAAGTTGGTGTGCAAGCCTGCATCTTAAGGATCCTTCTAGGGACTTAATTGGGGTAGGGCCTCCTCCTCCTCTCTTGGTGAAGCTTTGGAGAGGGAGCCAGGCCTTTTGGGACAGAATGCAAATGAGAGCTGACCTTTACTGAGTGGCTACTCCCTGTCCCTTCAGTAGCCTCCCTCTGTAGCCCCAGTGGCTTCCTACTGCGCAGTCTCTAAATTCCAATAAATTCTAGGGGCCAGAAGTAGAACAAAGTGCCCACCTGACGTGGAAATGTCTGGTTTCTTTGGAGACTCAGTTATGTCATGTGATGTTTTTACCCACCAGTTGATGGAGGTCCTTCAATCAATAAAGAGTTGCTGAGACCATTCACTCAGTAGAGACAGCTATGTCCAATGTCAAAATACCGAGGGGACACCCACTGCCCAAACAAAAACCATCCTATGCAGGTTACTCCGGAGCAGTCAATTGTGGTGTTTTACAGTGAAGGGGAGAAATGGGGTACCATGGGAATTACCAAGTTGTACCCTGGGAAGGCTTGAGTGCCCCCTGAGAACTCTGGTTAGTGACCGAGGAAGCAGCCAGCTTTTCAACCTGGGTGAGCCCTGAGTTTCTCTGTATCTGAAGTGAGGAAAGATAATCCCCAACCCTAATAACTCTTGGGTGTGGATTAATAAGTACATATAGCCTTTCAGAGTCTTCCTTTTGAGAAACAAGGCCTGGTTCCACTTGAGGCCTACAGCTTATAAATGAAAATGGGTCCAGGCACCCACCCGAGTTTTCCCAGCAGAAATGCGGAGTTTGTGAAGAGTCCTTAAACAAAAAACAAAACAACAACAACAACAAAAAAGCGGTTGGGGGGAAGGAGGGAGAGCAATAAAGGAATTTTCTCTAAACGAACCCTTCTCCATTCCTGAGCCGAATAGCCAATGATCACAGACCACGCACAATCTCAGACCCGCTGCTCAACCGCTGCTGGTGCCCGGGCTGCAGCTCCCACGCCAGGGACCTCGGCTCCACAGTCCGGAACTCCGGCTCTAGGAAGCCGGTACCGAGCAAGGCTTCCTACCCGCCTTCTCATAGATGAAACCCGCAAACCTTGGCGGGCAGCGGCAACCTTGAGCCCCTCCCTCGGGTCTTCTGGGATGGGCAGCAGTGAAAGCGGCGGGATCCGAGGGAGAGCTCTTTTAATTAGAAGCTTATCAGAGCTCGGTCTGATTAGGAACCCGCTGTACCCAAGGACTGAGCTGAGCCCATCTCGAGGAGGGCGGGAGTTGGGGCCGGAGGAGAGATTGCTGACTTCGCGAAGTTTCAGTGTTCAAAGGCTTCTTGTCCGGGCCTCGGAGGGAGAGGCCCTGGCAGCCAAAGTAGCCACTTTCCCACGGTTGATCTGGACCAGGGAGGGGAGAGCAACCTTGACTTTGCGGGAAGGAGAATAAGGCTCTGAGTTCTCCTCCCCTGCCTCTACTGCGGAGGAGCCCGGAACAGGCTGCTCCAGCCTGGCCCTGGAGAGCTGAGGGGGAGATTCTACAGCAGGCTAAGCCAGGAAGGTGTTCCGGAAAACCCAGTTGCCAAGGGATAGGTGAAGTCCTCACTCCCACCCAATAACAGTCTTTGATATGACCGGAGGGGGGCGCCTTTGGCCCCATCACAACTGGACTCCTCAAAGGGACCAGCAGGGCAGAGATCCCCAGGGCCTAGACTATCTAGGAGCACTACAGGGCTGGAGGTGGAGGGCAGAGGTCAGAGGCTGACTGGCAAGCCCTGCATTGGTCCAGACTAGGAAAATCCTCACCCCCACTTCTGGGTCCTGAAAGACCTCCCAACCATCTCACACTCATAAGTTCAGGGCCTATTAGGCTGAGCAGAGAAAAGCCATTCTGGGAGAAAATAAGAGAAAAATGTGAGTTCAAATCCTACTTCTGCCACTAAGAGGCCTCTTGAAGTCAAATCTCCAAGTGACTGGTTTTAGGCGCCCAGTATTAAGAGGCTCCTTAGATCTCAATGCTTCTTGTGAAGGTTCCTATAGCCATTAGCTGTCTTAAGAGGTAATCTACAGCCCCATTGCACCCCACCAAGGAAGGTTTGCTTTTTGCTAAATTACTGTTTAGAAGATTATGGTGTTGGCTATAAAAGAAATGGGGGGGGGGTGAATGTCCTTAAGAAACCTAGGAAGGAAGGAGTGTCATAGTTGCTCTCCCAGGCTGGCAAACAGGTAACCAGAGACAGCTTGAATTCCTCTCAACAGTTGAGTTGGAGCAAGCTGATGGCCATTTTCATGTTTTCCAGGGACAGCTGACAATATCTCCTAATCAAAATGCTCACACTGTATCCTGCATTGTTGAAAGAATCCATGGGAAACCCTAAAGTAAAAGCAATGAATATTCAAACAATCTCCTAGTTGCTCTGGGGGTGGGTGAGAGTGAGCAGCTTTAGGCTTCTCACTTCAGCACCCAGGAGCCAAGGAAGCCCACCGACTCCATTTGTTTTAGCTAAGAGAGAAGATGCTAAGTTTCCTGACAGGAACCCGCTTCCGGGGTATGTCGCTACACTGGAGACATCTCCCCACCGGCCTTCTCTGGGTTTGAGAAGAGTGGAATGTGGTGGGGAGCCTTCACCTGCTGGGCCTCGTCCTCTTTTCCCAAGCTTTCTTCTGTAGCTGCCCAATCTGTCTACTCCCTGAAGAACCAGGATGTCCCCCACCACCACCTCAAGTGTCCTGGCAATGCCCTCGGGCTTTAAATTCTCAGCCCCACCTACCTTCTCCTATAGGTTTCTTCTACTAGACCTGCAGTGCAGAATGCTAAGCCTCACACAGACCCTAAAAAGACTCAGAAAGACGGTGGCCCATTAGTATTTGCTAGCCAAAGGATTATAGTGAGCCTCTCCCAGGTATCAGGCATGCTCACTCAAGGCGTACACATGCTTGACCTTGGTTGGCTTCTTTTCTGATCCAGGGAGGTTTAGGTGGGCTGTGTGTTCTGTACTTAGACTCTGGTCAGATTTCCTCCCTTTAGCCTATAACTTCTGGCCTAACCCAAACTCCGGTTGTCCATCTCAGTTCTCCTCTTAGTGGCGAGCAAACTGACCTGTAGGCTTGCCAAAGGTAACACCTGCCTGCCAGAAAGAGATGGCAAGATCCGAGAGCACCTCTGCAAAGGCACCAAGCTCTTCCCCCAACATCTCTTGTTCAAAACTCCCGTTTCATTTATCAAAGGCCTAAAACGGAGGGACCCCCTGTGTCTGCTCCAGGTTTCTCCTCAAGACCAGGCGGTCCTGTTCTTCAACGGTTTCGGTTTCGCTAGGGCTTCGGGTGATCGAGGCGCTCCAGGCTGGGTTCAAAGGGCCCTAGAGAACCCATCAGCACCTCCTGCACCTTCCCCAATCGGTGCGGGCTCTCCGCGCCCCCAGCCCCCATTTCAGAAACACCCACACCAAGGACATCAACATTTTTTGGTCCAAAAAAGCGTCTGTGTCAGTAAAGAATTTCCTAAAACATCGACTCAAACGAAATTAGATTCTCAACGACAAAGAAATCAAATGAAAATGAACGAAGAAAACGACAGCGGCTCAGGAACCGCTTTCGTCCGCCCGGGGGCTAACGAAAGAGAGGTGTAGGGGGTTCCTGCGAGAGTTAAAAAATAGACTCGTGCATTGACTGAAGACCCGCTAATACACTTGTTCTTGTCTCTACATCCCAAGCCTTATGAAATCTTTCCCCAGCCTAACTTCGGTGTGCGTGACTAGGAAACCTCCAAGGAGCGCGGGAAGGAAGAAGGCCACCTTTTCCCAGCCTCACTCCAGGGATTTGGTTCGGTATTTGGGTGGAGTCGGACCAGTCAGTCTGTTTTTCCCATCCCCGTGGCCTTCGAACTGTGGGACTCCAGGAGAGATCCCAACACTTCCGCAAGGTACAGGCGAACATTAACTAGGTCCCCCAAAGTGTTAATCCCTCATTCCAAAGCTCTCTACTGCTTCTGATGGGCCTGGAAAGAGCCAGGGCCCACCGAGAGCTAGAAGTTCTTCCAGTCGGCTCTTTGGGTTTGTCAGAGGCAGCACGGGGGCGGAGGGGGGGTTCCTAAACCCCAGTCCCACTCGGAGTCCTCTTCTTAGTCTACCCTAGGCTTCTTAAGAGTCAATGCCTGGTGAGGCCTAATGCCAGACTCCCCCCCCCCCGTGTCGAGTCACACGCTACAACCAATCCCCTCTTCCTCCTCCCGTGGAGTTCCCCGAAATCTCTAGGACACCCCGGGGCCCCAGATGTCTTCCCGCGTCCTGCGAACTATCGGACTATGGGGTCGCGCTCAGTCAAGTGTAAGTGGTGGTGGTGAATTGTTGCTCGCATTTGACAGAGCCCACGCCTCCCTGTCCGCTACTTTCAGACTCCTTTGGAAGGCGACTGGTTAAGAACTGGCATCAGGAAAGAAAAGAGGAGGAGAGACACGGCGTGGCACCAGGTCGCAGAGCCACTACCGCGCGTGGAGGTCGCGCTGTCCGGAATCCTTACCTTGGTTGCGGATGGTAGGCTGGCTCTCCAGGCAGCTGGGCAGGTAGGGCGCATTAGGGAACATCCTGGCCTGGCCCGAGGACGCCTGGCTGGGCGGGGGAGGACCGAAGGGTCCATAGCGACAGGCCCCAGCTGTACCGGTGAACTGGCCGGAGAAGTGCAAGGTGAAGGCGCTCAGGCACTGCTCCTCGTGCGGCTCCGCGCCACCCCAGCTGGGCTCCTGTTTGATGAAGGAGTGGGGTGGCGGTGGAGGCGGCGGCGGAGCGGGAGGAGGTGCGGGACCGCCCAACGACCCGTAAGCCGAGGCGCCCGGAGGCGCGAAGTCCAGCACGGGCGCCCACTGCGCAGCGCCGCTCACAGGGAGCCCGCAGCCGCCGCCGCCGCCGCCCAGCGATGACACCGCGGGCAGCAGCGCGTTCAGGTCCCGCACGTCGGAACCCATGAGTTGCGGCTCGGATGCTGACGGGTCTCCGCTCCTGCGATCCTGCGGACTCTCGGCGCTGGACTTGGCCCAGGCGCTCCGGAGGCTTCGGTTCCCAGGCTGCTCCGGCTGCTGAACGCACCCGGGCTCCCGGCGGAGCGTGTGCTGAGACGCCGGCTCCGGGACACACGTGGAAGCCGGCTCCTGAGACAGGAGGAAGTCCAGGATCGCGGCGAGGAGGCGGCGGGCCCGGGTTCCTGGGCTGCCGTCCTCTCTCTGGGTGGGTGGGTGAATGAGTGGGTGGGAGGGAGGGCGGGAAAAGGAAAGGGGGAGCGGGCAGGCGGTCGGGTTGCAGAGAGCCCCGGGTGTGGGCGCTGCCTTGAACTCCTTACCCCAGCTGCTTGGCTGCCCCCAGCTTCCCAAAGCTCAAATAAGAGGGGCCGGCAGCAGGGAAGGAGGAGGAGCCAGGATGCTCGGCCGCTCCATTCACACAGCAGCCCTAGCCTAGCTCAGCAAAGTGCGCTACTCGTCCGGGTTACTCGCAACGGGGGTGTGGGGCGGGCCCGAGGGAGCGTTCATCTCGAAGACACCCTCCTCTCTGGCCCGCCACGTGCTCTCAGCTGGCCTGTACCGCAAGCCTCCCCCAGCTACCCTAGCTGTCCTTCCCGAATGTAGGCGCCTTGAGGCAAGGCCGTCTAGGTAAGTAATGAGTCCCCTCGGCCTCGGACCGAGGTAGGAGAAGAGTCCGGGCTGTTAATCAGGGAGGGTGGGGTGGAGGGAGGGGCAGGTGGGCTCCAAGAGGGCGGGAACAAGAGAGCCCAGAGAACTCTCCTGGGTTCTGAGGCAGATAGCCTAACTTTGGGGCTTATCTCCTCCCAAGTCCAGAACTCTAGATCCTCGCTGCGGGGTCACTTTAGGAGGTTAGTCCCTCTGGGTTCACAGGTTGAGATTCAAGGTGAAATTATTGTTCGGGATAGGTAATTATAAAGTGTGACGTCAGTCGTGACAAGCCGGACCTTTTTGGTTGTCTGATAATTCTTTGTACGGTTGGAACCCAGAAGGCGGGTGTTGCCTACAGTGTAGACGACACTTACTGGCCCTTTTTGGCAAGGGGAATTTAAACCTTATATTAACTGGGGGAATTTTTCAGCTGTTTTGGGGGGTGCCATGGGAGTCGCTTAGCAGAAATGCCCAGAACCCTCTTTGAGTGTGGTGGGAGCGTTCCGGCGCCTTGTTGATAAGAAACGGGAATGGAGGAGCAAAACTGCGTAGCCAAACACAGCTTCCTCTAATGACGAGGGAATGATGGCAGACCTGCGGTGTTTGATCAGGAGATGCAAACTAACCTAGAAATGAGCCCAGGAGAGACTCCACTGGCCCTAGGTTAGAGGCATGTTTGCACTGCTAGCCCAGAGGGTTTCCAGAGTGACTTCTCAAAAAGAGCTCCTCCCTACACCTTGTAGCTGTTTGGAATCTTAGAACAGGTGTTTGGGGATTGGTTTGTATTGTCTGAATTTACTAAAGCAGTAGAATCCACGGAGGAAAAAACCCGTAGGCAAATAGAAGCCTACGGAGTAGCGAGTGTAGTGGGTTTCGTGGGGCAGACTTGGGGACTCTTGGAGGCAGCAGCGACTGCGCACCCTGGGACTGACTGCCAGGCGCATGGGCCTGGAAGCCGCTGGTGGCAGTCAGGCATCTGGAACCAGGATGAGGCTTGAAGCTTTCTAACTAGACCTGTGGGGGGAAAACAGTCAAGAATGTTGACTGTAAACACAAAGAAACCTAGCATTTCAATGGTCTTAGTGCATTCTCCAGTTGGTTTTAACTCACACGGATTCGTGAATCCAGAATCGTCATGAATTTGACTTGGAACCCAAGGCTCAGAAAGTTATTTGCCTTGAGCAATTACCCACTCCTCTTGGGGATACACAATATATAGGTAAAGAATATCCTAAGGGACGTTAACAGTGCTGCATTATCCGTTAATACACCTTCACTTTCACCATAGTGGACACCGTGCGTGCTGCTTTGGGGTTTTGACTGATTTGTAAAGGACTAGAAGCCCCCCCCCCTCTTGTCCAAGAAAGAAAGGAAGAAAGAAAGAAAGGAAGGAAGGAAGGAAGGAAGGAAGGAAGGAAGGAAGGAAGGAAGGAAGAGAAATACAGGGCCCCCACGACAAGCTTCTCCCATCTCCCCTGTTCTCTGTCCCTAACTGTGTAATAGGCCCAGGGCCATTGGACTTCTTGGGGAAGAAAGGCCCTTTGGGACACAACCTCTTAAGCCCAGTTTACCCTGAAAGCCCCTCACCCTGTCCCTCCTTCCCACCTCCCGACCTCATATTTCTACTCATTTCCCTTAACTTGGGGAAAGAGGAGCCCTTCTCGAAGAGCCAGGGTTTCGTTACCAAAGGAAAATGGAGATTCTTTCTTTTTTAGTCTCCTGCAAAATTTTTGGGAGGGAGATGTGGATGGACGTGATGTGTAGAGAGGCCGGTTTGATTTGAGCTCCTGAAAGTATTGTATTTCAAGAATGGAAAAGGACATACCTCTGTGTCCACCTTTAAATTTTTCGGGTTTGTCTGGGGGTAGGTTTGTGAGGTGGGCTAGCGGGAGAGAAAAAGGGCTTTCGGAAATTGGAACTCCTCTGTCATTATTTTTCTCAGAATTTTTGAGGGAACCCAGGAAACTTATGTTTGACTCTCCATTTCAACCCCAGGGTGCCCTTTTCCTCTAACTTCTCCTTGCATAAAAGTAGCAAGAAGTTCCTATCAGGGTTTAGAAATAAGTGCGGGACAAACTCCGGAAGCTGCCGCTGCTCAGTTGGAGGACCCCTAGTCAGACTAGACTCTCCTGAGATTCCCCCTTGCCCAACCATGTCTAGAAGTCCAAGCGGCAGTAAGCCAGTGCTCTGGGACCCGAAAATCTTGGGGTCACAGGATACCCCATTCCTCCCATGTTCCATCTTTCTCCTCTGGGTACCCCTTGCTATACTGACTTGGGTGCCCTGAACTGACTGTGAGAGCTACAGACAGCCTGGCCAGGGGGTGTCGCACCTGCCGCCCTCCCTAAACCTCCCGGGGTTTCAGAAAAACGAAGGTCACTGCGTTTTCTCCACCACGATGGCGCAGCCTCGGGCCTCAGAAAGGATAATGTTCCAAACTGTCCATAGGCAAAGCTTGCGATAAAACTCAAGCCAGCAGGGGAAACTGAGACCCAATAGAGATAGGAAAAGCAAATGGTACAGTAGTAGTTAAAAGCAAGGTGGCTTGAAAATGAGATCTCACGTCACTTGGCAACCAACAGCTGTATGACCCCTGAAGAGTTTTCACAGTGTTTTTGAGCCTCAGTTTTCACATTGGAGAAAATATGACAGTAGTGTTCTACCTTCGGGTTGTAGATTAAATCCCATAGGAAGGTAGTGATCTGTTTACAACAAAACCACTCGATTTTGATACTATTATTGTTCGAAGACAGATTTGAAAGATTTTTGCCGAGCTCAACCAAAACCCACAACTTTCAACTTCCAATTCGTTCGGGGGTGGTTTAAACCACCGTCTCTGCTTCTTTAGTACTGATGGAATTTGGAAGAAAAGAGACACTGGCAGTCTAGGTGACTTCAATACGAGTCTTAGAAGGCGCGTGATTATTACAAGATGAAAAGCATCACATCTAGACGGAAGGGGAGCGAAGATCTCTTTCATTCCGGAGCTGTCAACTTCATCTGGCTGAGCACAGCCTGGAGGCTACAGCCGTGGCCCCAGGGACCGGCGCGCACGCCAGGGCCGCGCTCTGGCGGGTCACCCCGAGGCTGTTGACAATTGAATAAACACGCTAAAGCCCTGCGATCTGTCAGTGGCTGAGGCCGCCAGTCCGCGCCCACGGCCAGAGCATGGCGCGAAGAGTGACCCGACCCCACCAGTCACCGGGTTAGCCGCTGCCCTAGGGCCGGGCCGGACGTCTTGAGCCCCAAGAGCAGGACAAACGTGCCAGCGCTGTTCCTCTCTCCCAGCGTTTCTAAGACAGCAGTCCGCCTAGGGCTGCGCACAGGGCTCAGTTTCCAGACTATCGCAGTTGGCAAAACCAAAAACAAACAGATTCATTTTTGCACAATAAAAGAAAAATGTAAACATAGGAGGACTTTTTTTGTGATATAGCTCACCCGTAGACTTCTTTCATTTGAAATTTGTCTCGATCCTTTCTTTCTCTCTTTCTTTCTTGCTTTCTCCTTTTTTAAAATTTATTTGTTTATTTATAAACCAACCTTCTATCTGGGCTTCAAACTCCCCTCCCTGAGCTAGTTAAGGGGCTAAAACCACCTAGCACTGCCTGGTGCGAGATGCAAATTTTGCCCTTTCCCCCAGATCCTGGTGCCTGGAGCCGCAGTGTTTTGACGCCACACCACGGGTTCCCCTGCTCCCCAAGAGCCCCCAATGAAAGGATTCAGCAGCGCTGCTTCTATTATTATCCCGTAAATCTTTTTAAATTCTGGAACTAATTATATAGAGGATATGTCTCAATTTGTTCTGCATTAATGCCACAGTGGGGATGGAGACCAGGCCGTGGCCAGAGCAGATATGGAAGCCCATGAAATTGATGAACTGAGAGTTGCTTCCAGTCCAGAGCGCACCATCTGGAATTCCAGTCTGAGGTTACAATTAGAACTCCTGACCCCAGATTCAACTTTGCAAACAAGGGTGGGGGCGGTGAAAAAAAAAAAAAAAGGAAGAAGAGGAGGGAGGAAAACGACTTATTCTACACCTGGAGACAGACAGAGACACAGAGACAGACAGGGAGACAAAGACAGACAGAGAGACAGGCAGAGACAGAGACAGAGACTATAACCTTCTCACCTTAGAAAAGTCTTCCAAAGTATTGGTGTTTTTATGTTTTTAACCTAGAAATGATAATATCCTTTAATGATATAAATATATTTAATGATATAAAGGAAATGATAATATCCTTTATAGGCAGGGCTTCATCTCATCTCCCCCTCACTCCTGGCTACACTCCGCGTCACTTTTCTGTCAACACTGGAATTAATTAAATATGAATGAATTATTCCTCAGAAAACTAGCTAAATCTAAATATCACGTTGTGATTTCCCCTTTGATAAGTAGTGTAACTGCAGAACTATATATGGACTAGGGACTCCCTCCCTCCCCTTGCTGCCCTTTCTCAGTTTAACTTTAATCAAAGATTGTATTTGTGTTGTGATTGTATTTTGTTTCTAATTCAGCAGGACAATCTCTTCTTTCCTCTACTATTCTCTCTCTCTCTCTCTCTCTCTCTCTCTCTCTCTCTCTCTCTCTCTCTCTCTCTCTCTCTCTCTCTCTCTCCCTCTCTCACCTTGACTCCCAGAAAAAAAACGAAAGACCAGGCAGAACTGGGGGAATCTGCTAAATTTATTAGCATTAATGCCTAGACAAAATGAGTTATAAATCACGTGGACCCATTAAGCCTGAAGTCAGCCCCTTGCCAGGGTACTGGTGTATAAACGTTCTTATAAAGCACAGTATCCCTGCTCACTCTCACCCCAAGTAAAAATGTAAGAATAGCCAAACATTGAACTAGGAACATGGAAGGTGGTCTCAGAATAGGAGGTTAATATTGTTTGGGCTTCCAGTCTGTGACAAGGACAGAGACTCTGGACAGTCTGCATTTTGGTCTTCAGCAGAGTTGTTTTATTATCATTATTGTTGTCATTAGTAGTTGTATTTGTTGGGGGGGTATAGAAAAGTCCACAAGATATGTTTGGTGGAGTGGGGTTCAGAGTGTGAAAAGAAGTAATGTTTTCCTAAGACTAGTCAGCTTCAAAAAAAATCGAGTTAGAAAGGTCCCTGGTGCTTCCTGCAGATAACAGATTAGCTTTAGTGAAGAGCCACCTGTGTCTCTGTCAATGTCCAGCTAATTGGCTGGGGCATGAGTATTCACCAGAGATGGGTGAGGAGGAGAGGTGGGGTGGGCGGGAGGCAAGAAGAGAGATTGACAGAATTCCTAGCAGAAGTTACCAAGACAGAAATCAAACAAACTGAGCCATCATCCAGAGAGGCTTAATGCCAAGCTTGGCAATCTGACTTCTGTGCCTGCAATGAGACCAGGGAACCAACTCTGAGGAAGTTGTCTGACTTCCACACACTAGTGCTGTGACACCCACACACACAACACACGCACATACAATCAAATCACCTTTTACAAAACAAACAGTTCAAGGTGTCAGCTCATAAACATGACTATAAATCTTGACAAATTAAGCATCTGTAGCTTGACGTGTCCTCACGATTTTCAAGACACTCCTCTCCATCCTCAAAGATGCGTGCATGTTCATCTGTCCCGTGCTGCTCATTCAAGCACCTCACAGTAACTACCTTGGCACAGCTCACCTGCCAGTAAAGAGGATGAACTGCGAGAATTCAATAGTGGCAGGAGATAGCCCTCCTGTGCCCTCAGGGACAACCCATTCCAGGGAGCACCCAGGCAGCTCTCTGTGAAACAAATCAAATGCATCCACATAGTCAGTCTAAATACTATAAAACAAAACAAACAAACAAACCAGAAAACCAGAGTGCTACAGGACTGACAGCTGATGGAAGGAGCTTAGGAAGGGAACAAGAGAGCCCTCATTTCTTGTCACCTTCTGCTCTGTTTGAATGCATTTGAAAGTGTTCTACCCTAGGCACAAATACAGCTAGTTTGAAGGGTTTGGGAAACAAGGACTAGAGATGTCTCTGTGCAGCCCTCACAGCCTTATAGTGTTAGCTACAGTTATTGAGGCAAAGCTAGGTAAATGAACACTGTTACCTGCTCAGTGACTCTGAAAGTCACTTAAACTCGGGAAAAAAAACTTAATTGTCCTGTCTTCAAAAATGAGAGCACTACCCATTGCTGTTGTAAAAAGCCACCACCACCACTCTCTGAAAGAGTGGCTGCTGCTCTTCCTATAGATGCATTATAATTTGCCCTGTTTTGCTTGTTACTAAGTGGCAGGTTCTAAGCTTAGAACTTTGAGTTAGAGCAGAGAAAAGGGCAGGAAGTAAAAACTTTGTTAAAAGAGTTTAACCTTAAACAAAACTCTTGCCATTTCAAAGGAAACTGAAATCATTTGTCCTAAAGCAGGAAATAAAGGGATTTTATTTTTAAACCAAGTGGAGATTTTTCAAGACTAGAAGTTCACACAGGATTGTAAGTAGGGATTGCACTGACTATACAGCCAGACATCAGGTGTGAATGGCATGCCCACAATAACAAAGAATTCAGAGGCAGGTATGACACCATGGAGCTCCGGACCTGCCTCTGACCTCGAGGAAATAAGGAAACCCTCTCATCTTTCAGTGCTGTTATCTGTAAATGCGAATGATAATAAAAACCAAAGTGCTAGCTATACAATGCAGAGGATCAGCATCTGTGGCATGTAGATGCTGCAGGGAAAAGTGCATATTACATTGTGTGTGAGAGAGAGTGTGTGTGAGTGTGAGTGTGTGTGTGTGCATATGCGTGAGTGTGCATGTGCCTGTATTATGAGTGTGTATGCGTGCACTTGTGCATATGTGTGTGAGTGCAAGTGCAAGTGCATGCACGTGTGTGTGTGTGTGTGTGTGTGTGTGTGTGTGTGTGTGTATGCAGGTGTGCTCACCTGTATGTGCATGGACAAAGAGGTCAACACTGGTGTCTTCTTTGATCAATTTCCACTTAATTTTTTTTGAAACAGGGTCTCTCCTGAATGGGACATTCAGTGATTTAGCTAGAATGGCAAACTGGCTATTTTACATGAGTGACAGGGATCAAAACACAGGTCCTTCCTTATGCTTTCACAGTAAGGGCTCTACCCATTGAGCCATCTTCCCAGGCTCTGCTGTTGCATTTTTTGAGCAGAGCACTTTCCTCGTGGGACAAGTAAATGAGAGCATATGCATAAACTTTCAGAACACTACCTAGGACAGATAGGGTGTCACTGTCCCGGGGATGTTCCTCTCTAGCCAGCTTCTTTCTGAAGCTTAGAGTCCTTAGTCTCCCCCTGCCCCACCCTGCCCCATGAACTTTTACTTTGCAAACACCTGCTAGCAGATAGAGCTATTTCAGGTGAGGCTGCTAAGGCTTGAGTCTTCCTATGCTCTCATTTCTTGGTTTCAGGTGACTGTCTTCTCAGAACAGTCATTTTCCTAACCGAACTGGAGTGGATTGATACAGCCATGAAAAGAAGGCAGTCTGATTCAGTTATACTTCTACATTTTACACAATGCTAGGCCAAGGAAAAGGGATCAACAGATGTTAATTGAATGATGGAATAAACGAGTGAATGAAAAAAAAAATCAGTCAATAATCCTAAAATCCCAGTACATTAAAAAATATATATATTATAAAGTGCTTGTGTGGTACCTGGCATATAATAGGACTTTAATAACCAACAGTTACTTAACTTTCAGTTTGGCTAATCCGATAGTAACCTTGACTAAAACAGTAAGTTGGCCAGCTGCAGCTTGTATTGCAGCATTCACAGAATGGTATGTTTTGTGCGCACACGTACACACTCTAAGCACACATAGAAATGCATTTCCGTGTGCCTTCAGTCCGTGTTGAAATCTCATTGTTTCATGTGTAAAGCACGTGCCGTCCTGTCACTGCACTGGGTGTCTGACATTTGACTTTGTGCCTGTTATTGATTCCCCATTACCGCTGCTATTCACAGCATCTGAAGAATACCTAGCATCTCTCAAGACTCTGGCAATCCCATGCTTTCCCAAAGAAGCAGGAAAAGTGTTTTCAACAAACGCGGAGAAAAAGCAGTTTGACCCTCTTCCTGGAACTACCACGTAGCATTTATTAATAGTCCTGTAAACAAGCTTAAGCACAGTATCAGCATGCTACCCAAGAACGACAAATGTTTATGAGAAATCACCTAGGAAAAACAAGACAGACTCACTGGAAATCTAACACTACTCCATAGTGCGTTTATCCAGGATCCCACAAATCACAGTTCAGTGATCAGTCTTCCAGATCATGAGACAGCCCCATCACTATAGAAGTCACACCCAAAGCATGTTATGGTTTCTCTACTGATACAAAGGCTAATTACAAAATTTCCCAAGAGATAATAAATATTACACTCCAATCAACACATGTGATGCAAGATAAGTAAGAATCATATAACTTAGCCGTGGCTCTCTATTTCGGGGACATATTTGTCTTTAGTTACCTCCCACCCAGGAATAGAATAATCATTATCTGTGGTGTTTACTCTGTACCTGGAGGATCAGTCATTTGGGGCAGGACTGTGTCGATTTGAGCTGCTAATCCCAGTTAATTATAAACGGCTCATCCCGTATGTCTAAAGTACCCTGGTTGGCGTGGTAAGTAACAAGAATATAGGTTTTGTTTTATGCCTGGTGTGATAGAGCAGGCCTTTAATCCTAGTACTTGGGAGGTAGAACAGGTAGATCTTTATGAGTTCAAGTCCAGCTTGGGTCACATAGTGAGTTCTAGACCAAGCAAGGAATAATATACATATGGTGAGACTCTGTCTCAAAGGTTAAAAGGAAATTCACAAGAAAGGAAGTCTGAAGTCTTAAGCAAGCCATTACTAAGGGTAAAAGACCAGAGTTAAGTATAGCTAGTAAGATGAAAAGTTTGTCTCCTATTAAGATATTAAAAAATCAAAGGATGAAAATAAATATGTACTGGGGCAGAAGAATATGGGTCTGGGCCTCCTGACAGCAAAGCAAAAAAAGAGTTGGTTTTGTTTTGCTTTGTTTTGTTTTTATGCTTTTGTTTTTGTTTGTTTGTTTGTTTGTTTGTTTTTGAAAGAAATAAACTTTTCTGTCACTAAAACTCTGGAAACATTTATCACACTGGACTTGCTATGCAGTGATGTGAACGAGAGTGCTTTAAAGTCTCAGCTTGGTAGGCTTTACCTGCAACCCAGTCTGAATCAACCAATCTCAGTTCAGTTTTAGAAATGTCCTGTATGCAATCTTAAAATGTATCCTTTATTCTGAATCATCAAATAGCTGAACATGAACCCTCATGAGGTTAAACGTTTTATCCCTGTCTCTGAGGGAAGAATTGAGGAGCCAGTCACAGGCAAGGTTTCTTAACTGACTACTCGCTTCCCAGGGGACACCTTACATGCCTAGTCCGGTGATTCTCAACCTTACTAATTCTGTCACATTTTAATACAGTTCCCCATGTTGTGGTGATCAGCAACCATAAAATTATTTTTATTGCTACATCTTAACTGTAATTTTGCTACTGTTAAGAATCATAATGTAAATATTTTGGGAATAGAGGTTTGTCAAAGGGTCTTCTACCCACAGGTTGAGAACCACTGACTAGAGACTTCTGTTGACAGTAGATGCTGCTACCATCCAGTAGGAAGAGGCCACGGATGCTATCGCATACTCCAAGGCAAAGCACAAGACAGCCATTGAGAACCAAACACTGTCCAGCCTAACAGAAAGCAACGCTGAGTCTGAAACTCTGCCTTAGAGTACCATTATAAAAGACGTAGCAACTTCATTCCTACTGGAGGACAGAGATGGCATAAAATCAGAAAGGATAGGGAGGAGGGAGCCTCAGGCCATGGCTCTCCACTCCAGCTCCTTCCCAGTGGAGCCTGGAGATGCCTTTCCTTGGGCTAAAGAAAGGTTGGTGAAAGAATTAAAGTGTGAGAAGAGGCAAGGCCTGGAGTTGGATTCAGTCCCGAGAGGGAACTGTGAGTACACTAGTTTAACTAGGAAAAGAAACTGTGTGGGAGAATGAGACAGTCAGAGGACACGTGAACTCAGGGCAGACGCTCCAAGATCCCTAAGTTCTGCTGGTGTGTTTTGAAATCTCACAAATCAGAGGCAGCATATGCTTTGATGCCTGCAAAGATCATCTCTGGAATACTGGCTTGTGAGGGATATGTGGATACATATTTTTTTTTGCTTCCTCTCCCCCATGACTTTTCTCACTTAAAAAATGGGGATTTACTGTGACTCCATTTCATATCACATTATCATTAAAAGCATGTGCCCACTTTAAAATACAGCCTCTTCGAGGCTCAGAAAATCCTGCATCCCTGCTGTAATTCAGTGACGCTGTGGGAATCTCTGTTTAGAAATATTCCAACCCGGCTCTCTGTCAGGTTGCAGAATGTCCTTCTCTGGAGCCACTCTGGGGACACTCTGAGGAAAGATTACAAAGCTGAGTCCCTCAGTATTAGACACCTCACGCCTCAAGGTCCAGCCAGGAGTAGGACAAAAGCCTTTGTCACCATGTCGTCATGTTCACTTAAGGCACAGGAAAATCCTGCTGTTCCCCAGTTCAGCTTCCGGGGCAGTCCACTTGCCTAGAGACTTCTATTTTATGTGTTTCTTTGATGATCTACAAATAAATTAGCAAGATCCACTGAGGTCTGGCAGCGTATGTGCATTACTAGAGAAATCCGAGATGCTGAAAAATGATCGTAATTTATCAAATTCCAATTCTTCCTTCTTGAGAACCAAATAAATATCATCAGCTAGTTTGCACACCTGACATGTTTACTGCAGCCTTCCCGCCAGCACTTCCCACTGACCTGTGTTCTCACACACTGTTTTCACAAATCACCATCTTGAAAGAAGTTGAAGGCAATTCAGTCCAGGGAAGAAAGATGTTATCATTTGGGAAGGGTAAACCCAGTCTAATGGAATCCTCCAGTGGGTGTGATAAACCCACAGGATCGGAATCCGGGATTCTGCACTGGGACCTTGGAGTCATGAATAATTGGGTCCTCTTCCAAATAAACACATTGTGTCGTTATTATTATCGGACAAGCAGGGACATCATCTGCTCAGTCGAGCTCGCCCTGTTTCCTTAAAGATAATTTTCATTCCTGGATGCAGTCCCATGTCCATCACAGATAGATCGGGGAGGGAAGTAGTATACCTATCCTGTTCAGCTCTGGCTCAGAAATTAGATTTCAAAAGAGAGAGTGGGAGGGTTCTGTGCACACAGTGCCACAGAATGGACTGCTTTTCTAAATTCCATCCACTGAGCTTTTGTGAAAGATGAATCCTGGAGGGCTGGGCTTCTTTGTATTAAAGGAAACCCCACCGTGTCCTAGTGTTTCTGTGAGTAGGAGGAGTCTCATATTGCTAAGCTCCCATTCACCTTTTTCCAACTCAACCTGGCTCCTTCTTGAGTATCGCCCAGTTGGATCGGATATGGAAACCATGTTTTCACTAACTCGAGTCTTGTTTGTAGCAAGTTACAAAATTCAAAAGACTTTTGAGAGCTCCCAGACTCACCCTTCTTTCTCAGCAAGGAGGTTCTATGTGTTGTCCAAGCCAGGCCTGTGTGAAGGGAGAAACCTCTTTGTGTAGCAGAGAGCATTCACTCTCCTTGCCCAGGAACTTTTACAAGCCCAGTACCCAAACTGAGAACGTATAATAGTGGCTTTTAGATTCGAGTTATGCTATAGGATTTGGTCATAATTGTGGTACATTCTCCTGCAAGAAGAAAGGGGACCACTGAGATGGCTCAGAGTGGGCAAAGGCACATGGTGTGCAAACCTGATAGCCTGTGTTTCGTGGTAGAAGAGAGAATTAATTCTGCAAAGTTGTCCTCTGACCTGCAAAAATACATTTAATAATAATGATGATAATAATTTGATGTTTAAAAAAGAAGCATTACAGAAAATCGTCACTTACAGCAGAGCCAGGAATTCTCTTTGGTTCCTCCCTGAATTGTTCAGCTAGACTAACAGCCACTCAAATTTCACAGAGAGGGTCTTGGGCGAGTATGTGAATACTTAGCTAATCACAATATTGTCAGAACTAAAAAACCATTATGGCACTTCACTGGGATACCAAGCATGTTACTAGTATCCTTTCTAGAAATGTCCACTGATGCCTGAAGCGGAAGGTGTTCTGGTGTGGAGAAGAAGGG
The DNA here is from genome assembly GCF_900095145.1 of Mus pahari. Taxonomy (NCBI): domain Eukaryota; kingdom Metazoa; phylum Chordata; class Mammalia; order Rodentia; family Muridae; genus Mus; species Mus pahari. Next base: position 89,225,878 of record NC_034592.1, on the reverse strand, counting down.
GAATGAGCGGCTGAGCAAACCAGGAAGGCCAAGCTCTTAAAGCTTTGCTGAGTAGCATAGTCAAAGGAAGATAACCAGAAAACCCCAGGGAAACAGCTCATCTTCCCCACCCTGCATCTTTGTTGCCTGTTTGATGCTGATGAAATTCCAACAGCCTTTGGAGGGAGTATTACACAATGTGCAAACATCACAGACATTTACCAAAGATCACATCCCAAGACTTAAAACAAAATACAAGGGAAAAAAAGTAATTTCTCCCAACTGGGCTCCCAAAGGACCAAAAAGCATTTTAAATGTGTCCAGTAAGACATTAAAAATAATCATCCTGGACAGAAGTCAGTCCCTTGGCTGTTTTAATGTACTTTTGTCGACAAACAAGGGCAGTTTTCAAAACCACTGCCTTGGCTGACTTTGGAAGGTCCCTAGAATAAAGTACTTGGGTGACCTCAGAATGACTGGGTAAGAGTGACCAAAGCTGTGGATGAAGCTGGAAAAGGAAAAAAAAAAAAATCCGATGATGTTTGATGTCAAAACTAAAATATTGCCACGATCAAGACATGTTTCTAAGCTGAAGTTTATAAACAGAAACAACTCTACTGGGAAATTCAGCGATCCTCTTTAAAAGAGTGTTCGGATTTTTCAAAGTACGTATAAACTTCTGTGTCTCAGATGGCTCTCTGTGGGGGCGGCTGCTTCAGAGAAGCAGTACATGGTTTTCCTCTTCCTCTGTCCTCCTTCCGGCTCCCCTTCTCTTCTCATAGTAACCCTAGCTCTTACCGGCCACCACTTACTGCATGCTCGAGGTCTCGTCCATTCTCTTCGCTTCTCGCAAACTGCCGTTTTAAGAAGAGGTCATTGTACCCTTGTCCTTGGCAAGGGCTGGGATGGCCACTGCTCTCCACACAGTGTAGAGAGAGCAGCAGTTGTCAAGTTGGATAGAATATTCAGAAGTCAGAATTCCAAAAGGAAAGGAGGTGGGGATGATTAGGGGATGACTAAGGGATGTGCCCCAGCATCAGCCTCTGGCGTCATTTACCCTACTGTGAGCCAGCCAGATCACAGACAGACCAGCAACCCTGAGAGGAATTCCATTGCTCTGTCACAGAATGTTTCTTCCATATAGTTTGCACTGGGCAGGTGCCTCACTTCCTATTTGTACTAAATTCTAACACACACACCCCCATTCTGCATCCTTCAAGTGATTTTTTTTTGTTATTGTGTTGCTAATTACAATGAAGAATAATGCCAATTCACTGTGTAGAAATCACAAAAAGAATATTCCTTTAGGAATCCCATGGTGGTGTTTCGTTTTGTTTTGTTTTGTTTCCAACTCTATACCCTTCTCTTTCCAAAGGAGAATAGGTCAGGTATTTGGGAATCACTCAGCCTCTAAAATGTATGACTTAGTTCTGTTCCCTTTGAGGTCTGTGGGCAGAACACAAAGCCAGCTGTCAGAGCCCACCGGCCCTGCCTACCAGGGTTCAACCCAGGAAGCATGAACACCATTCTCACCCAAAAGCATATTGCAGAGACATCAATAACGCTCCCCCCTCGTTGAAGCTCCCTTCTGAATCTCTAGGAAGTATAAATAATGCTTCGGGGCTTCACTCTGGTCACTTGGCCCCTTTGCAGAGCAGGCAGATGACAGCACAGAGATAATCATAGGAAATAACAATAACTACTTTTTATAGAGCACCAGCCACTGTACAACATGCTTTCTAAGATTATACCATGTGGTCCTCCTAGAAATGCCAAGTAAAATGTCATAAAAAACAGGGCTGGGGAAATGGCTCCGTAATTAAAGCACTTGCCACACAATCATGAAAACTAGAGTTTGTATTTCCAGAGTCCATGGAAATGCTGGATGGGAGCTGGCATCCACTTGTAATTCCAGCACTTGGAAGGCAGAGCTGGAAGGTAATTACAGCAAGCTGGCTAGCCAGATTAGCTATATTGGTGACTTGTTCAACTGAGAGACTCTGCCTCAATGAGCAGGCTGGAGAGCACCGGGTAGAGCACTGGGTGAAGACTCCTGATGTCAGCCTCTGGCCACTCCATGCACATGTACACGCATGTACACACCCACACATGCATGTACCTATACACATGCCAGCACACATGCACATGAGAAAAAAATGAGTCATAAAAACACACCCAGTTTTTGAGCTAGAGATGTGACTCCGTGGTAGAGTACATGACAGTCAGTCATTCGGTCATACAACTAAATCTCCTTTTTTAACATAGGAGACACAGAGCTTGTCATCAGTGCAAACTGGGACTTGTAGCTGTGATGTGGCAAAGCCCAGGATCATGTTAGACTAAAGTAATTCTAAGGGGCTGTAGAGATGGCTCAGTGGTTAAGAGCACTAACAGCTCTCCCAGAGGTCATGAGTTCAATTCCCAGCAATCACATGGTGGCCCACAACCATCTGTAATGGAATCTGATGCCCTTTTCTGATGTGTCTGAAGACAGTGACAGTGTACATAAAAAAAAAAAAAAAAAATCTTTAAAAAAAATAAATAAATAAAGTAATTCAAACCACTGTGTAAGTGAAGCCATCCGTTGGTCCTCCAGTCATTCATGTGGGTTAGGGTCCTGAGGAGACAGAAATAAACTCAAGCAGAGTCACTGAGAGATATTAAATGCACAGTCGAATTCTTAAAATGTAGATAAGACTAAGTAAAACTAACAGGGGTGCCGCATTTCCAGGCTCTGGCCAGCAGGGAGCCTGTCCCCATCTGAGAGGAGAGACAAGAGGAGAGACAAGAGGAGAGAGAAATTTCCAGAATGCAGACAGAGCAAGTGAAGTCACTAGGGAGTGGAAAGGTCCATCTGTAAGGAAGGCTGACCTCCTAGAGGGACACAGTAGGCAGGTTTTTCTTCCTCGCTCTCAGTTACGGTACTGAGCACAATCAGCCAGTGTCTGCCACTGGCCGGACTCTAGGTCCCATGAACACTGTCCATGCAGCTTAGTTCTCAGGGCCAGAAAATCATCCAAGGAGGGGATATGGATTTAGATCTTATATGTCTCAAAATGACTTCAGCCTTCCCGTCACTGGTGTTTAACTGGTTTGATTATTACAGAACAGCAATCATTGTTACTCGGGCTTTGAAGATGTTCTTTGTGGTTTTGCATCTATTGTTGGCTTTCAGAACTCTAAAGCCATCCTTTGCATCGAGCCCACAAGTGAAATTAGTATTTTCTCTCAGGAATTTGATAAGACCTTCTCTTTAGGAATCCCCCAAATGGCCAAACTGAATTCCCATGATTATTTTCAAAGATATTTGCATATTTAATTAATGATCCAACCAAATTTTAAACGACAACTTACAGAACCAGAAAAGAACCCCCTTTCTCTTATGCAGTATCTGACTCAATCTAACATAAGAATCAGGATTTTCACTGTTGTTGTTCTGGGTTTTGTTTAATTTCGGTTTATTTATAACAAGATTTTATTATATAGCCCAGGCTGGTGTCTCACTCAAAACTCTCCTGCCTCCACCTCCCACGTATAGGGATCATAAGCCTGTCCCACCACACCCAACGTAAGTATGGCATTTTAAATTCCATTTTAAAATTCGATTTTTGAGCAAATGATGTTAAAGACAAATATAAAACAATTCACAACTGAAGGATCATTCAAAGTTTATTTCTCCTCAGGAGTTAAAATGCCCCGGTTATTCTGTGTCCCTATGAAAATAAGGTCCCAGGTTAACTTTGAACAGTGAGTGTGTTTTCATAACCGTGGGAAATCACAATCTCTTAAAAACAAACGAACACACACACACACACACACACACACACACACACACAC